>NC_009911.1:80000-329199 GCF_000002415.2 Plasmodium vivax
TCATTTTTTACCCACTGTATTGTTTCTGCATCCATGCAGCCTCTTATTCCTTTCCTGGACACATCGTCTAGGTTCCTCATTCGGTGGCTCCTCAATCGGTATGTCCTGATTCGGTGCGACATCATTCGGTAGGTTACCACTCGGGGGGTCTTCCCACCGGGTGCTCCCTCGGAGGGTTGCTCATCCTGCGAAGGGGCAGTAAGATGGGGAGAATATGAAGGGGGAATAAGAAGGGCCCTCTTTCTAAAGCGCGCTGCATTATGTCTATGCCTGCTCAGAGCAGCCGCAATTTGATGCACATGGGAGGAAGGCACACAATCTGGGTGGCTATATACGTCAGCCCCACCTCCCTTTCATCAACCTCCCTTTCACCCACCTGGAGGAGCACATAGAAGAGCGCCAGTAGAATCACCTTCAGCAGGGGGAGAAGGCGACTTGGCGTGAAGCCCTCCCCGCTGCCAGACGCGCACTTGGGGCGGAAGCGAAATTTCATGCTTTTGACAGGCTAGGGAGGCAGAACACACGTAAGGCGGTATGCACCTATCTAGCGACGCATCTACCTCAGTAGGTAGCTGTTTGTTTGCTCATGTGCCGACGAGTCGGGGGCGACTCCGGGGAAGAAGTTCCTCTCCTCGGCTGCATAAAGTGGGGCTTCCACGGGGGGGCACGCAGGCAACGAGGTAGCAGCGTAGCAGCGGCGTAGATAACCGCGCATCTAACCGCGTACCTAACCGCGTAGGCGAGCGCCCCTGTGTATATCTCCCTCCTGACTGCGCCGGCTCGACCGCTGCTTCACCCGCACCTGCACAGTAGCAGCTGCACGAGCAAGCAATCCTTGTGAGCGCTCGCCGTGGAAAATGCCCTCGGGCTTGCCACCTTTTTTCGCCACCCAAGAAGGAGTACACTAGAGCGACCAAAACGAGCCTTAGGCTGACGCTTCGTGCGAGAGGGATCTTCTCTCAGGGATGCCGAATGATTTCCTTTTTCACCCCTTCGTTTTTTTTTTTTTTTTCTTCCACTTAGCACGCTTTCTAATTAGGTTGCTATTTATTTCCCCTCCGTTCTTCTCTCTCTAGTGGGATGGTTTCCCCGCGTTAGGAAAAAATAAAAAAAAATAATAAAATAATAAAAAAAAAAATAAATAATAAAGTGTGACGACTGCTGCATGCCCAGCTTGTGCTGAGAAGGTCACATTAAAATTTAAAAACGAACAACCCCCGTGCATCCACCTGTACGCAGTGAGGCACTTCTAACGATGACGACCCCAAGAAGGGAAAAGAAAAAAAAAGAAACACAAAAGCCGCTCACCTTCCTGGAGTGCTTCCACCTCATTCCCTCGCAGCAGAGTCACCTCTCGTCGTTCTATTCATCCCACGGTGGAAAATGCACCGTGGTATATATATTGTTAGCGTCCCTCGGAGAGCATACCGAGTGAAAAGCTACTCCAAAAGGGAAGCACTTCTCGCCGAATATAACTTTTACATGCAGCGGGACTATCCCGTTCGTTCCTCCTTATCTCCCAACAAGAACGCTGTGGGAATTGAGCCCTCCCCTTCGCCGTCCCCTTCGCCGTCCCCTTCGCCTTTTTTTTTTTCCAACGGTTTGCCACTTAACAGCGAAATGCAACTCTCCTTTTTTGCTTCTCTCCATTCACCCAAATTGAGAGCAAAGAAATCGAACCCTTTTCCCCCTTCGCCGACTTGCACTGTTTCGATGCAACCAGTTAGGAGCGCCACAGCACGCGTTTTTATTTCCTACCTCTGGCGGTGTTTTCTCCCGAGGAGGGGCTTCTCTCCCCACAACACATGCACGCATGCAGTGATGCAGTCGTGCCGTCATGCATTCGTCGCCTTTTTCGCTGCCACGCCATGGTATAAAATGACGACACCTTTCAACTGCTCAGGGGTTCCTTTTAATTTGACTTGAACGAAGGGATGGAGAGACCTAATCTTTTGTCTCCCCCTTTGAACGGCATATTTTTTTTTTTTTTTTTCCTTTCATTGGGATAACCTCAGTTGGAGACTCCTACCTACAGCGTGCACCTCTCCTTTTTTATACACTTTCCATTTATGCGCTCTCTAAAGTTGTTTTTATGTTCGCTGCTCAGTACTGGCGCACGAGCGTAAGGTAAAAAAGGGAAAAAAAAAAAAAAAAAAACGGGCACACTCTCTATATGTACGTACTGTGATGATACATACGGACGGGTTAACGGACGATCACAAAAATGGTACAAAACTGGGAGGGGGGGGAGGTGAAGCGGTGCGGCAGTCAGGCAGGAAAAGGACCTCCCAGCCGGCAATCGCTTAACTGTCTGGCAGTCAGCCACAAAAGAGACCACCCAGCCGGGCAATCGCTTAACACCGCGGAACTGCGGAACTGCGGACCGGCCGGCGCCACTCCACCGAAATGCAAAAAAAAACTTCGTTCCTCTTAAAAACGCTCTCTATGGAAAAGGAAACCCGCAAGCCACAGGATTCAGCGGTGGAGAAGCGTTAGAGCGGAGACCGCGGCGGGCAACGAGTGCAAGTGGGTCCACGCAGCTGCGTCGTTTGCGCCCATCTATCTGTACAGTTCTTCCTCTTCAAGTTGGCCCATCGGTACCCACCACTGCACCACTTCCTCGCGCGGGAAGCCTGGAAAGGCTTTCGTCCAGTCTAACGTGTTTATGTTTATGTTTATTTTTTTTTTCCTCGACGGGGTTGCGTCTGCACATTTCTCGTGCACTTCTCTGAGCAGGTCAGTCCGTCAACTCCTCGCCTACCTCATCTACGATCTCTTCACCTGCGTCTTGGCCAATCTCGTCTATCAATCTCTCCATTAATTCTTCTAAAATTTTTTCAAAAAAAAATAAAGGCATAAACACATTGGTAATTGTACAAGGGAGTAATAAAGACAAGTGATCCAAACCCATTGGCAGCCCCCCAAAAAAAAAAAAAAAAAAAAAAATTTGAAGTAGAGATGGTGTGATGTGAAGCGTTGTTTTGTCTTCCATTTATCACCTTTTCTTCTTCTTCTTCTTCTTTTTTTTCTTTTTTTTCTTTTTTTTTCCTCTCTTTTTTCTCTCATTTTTCTCTCTTTTTTTTTACCAATGGGACCATGCACCGGGATCTCCCATTATCCACACAGGCACGGACGCACCTGCGGCGTAGACGGCACGCTTTATATAATGGGAGATCCCATAACATTGGGTTTGAATGACTTATCGAAGAATGAATCCCCCAAATTCTCACCTGTATCACCGTCAACATCTTCTCCTATGACACTGGGTCTGGACATTTGTCCGGTAGCCCTCTGGGTAGTGACTATAACTTCGGGTTTTAATGTCTCCGAGGTCATTTTAAAAGGGTTCGTCTCTTTCTTAATCTGAATAGGTTCACCCAAATCTGTAAATGGCTCATCCATTTCCATGCGCGCTTTCTTACGATGCTTCACGATGCCATAGCCCACTCCACCGAGTATTCCCCCCGCAGCCAGTACCGTCGCCGCAATGACAGACAGCATTATTAGCTTTCTCTTCTGCAAAAGCCTTCTAATTCTGTCGTCCACATCCAAATCGTCCTTCTTCAGCTTATCACTCGGGGAGACGGCCTTCACTTCCTCCTGCCCCAACAAGCATACAATGGGTAGAATGGCGAAAAGGGCGAGCAGCTTGGCAATCTTCATTTCGTTTTCAGCGCGGTGGTGCTGCTAGGAAGAACTGTGTTTGTTCACTACGCTTCTGCTATGTGTAGGGGGGTGTTGCTTCCACCGTTGCGATTGTGCTTTCTCCTTGACGGGCAAAGCGGTGTGCTAATCAATCTGCTAAACGATCTGCTACGCGATGTGCTGACTCCAACAAGGGACAGTTTCAACGAAGAAGCGAAATCGGCAGGGGCGAAATGCCGTTCTTCAGGGGCACACTTTGGTATACAAAAACTCCTTTGGAAAAAAATTCCCAAAAGTGGGAGCCAAAGTGAAGGTACGCGTAATTTTTATAGGAAAAAGGGGAGATCGAAAAGAGCGGTTGCAACGAAGGCGAAGCAGCTGCAATGTAGAGGGAACAAACTGGGCAAATGGAAAAACGTGCAAGGGGGGGGAAATGGCAAAAATGAGGGAAGTCGCGTTAATTTGCGTTAATTTGTGTTAATTCGATTTAATTGTTTTTAATTGTTTTTAATTGTTTTTAATTTGTTTTTAATTTGTTTTTAATTTGTTCTTAATTTGTTCTTAGCTTGTTTTTAATTTGTAATTTTATTTTTTTTTTTATTTTTTTTTTTTTCATTTATTTTATTTTTTTATTTTTATATTTTCATTTTTTGACTCACCTTTTGCATTCCTTTCAAAACAACACCTCAAGCCGAAAATGCAAAATACAAAGCAAACCGAACGGCGGGGCGCAGCCAAGGCGCGTCCACGGGGCGGGGCACAACTGCAAGACCACTAAGTGCAGCCCAGATAGGCGCGCAGGGAAGCAAAACCACATGCAGGGTGTGCATACGCGCAAAAGGGGGAAGAGCCGAGGGTAGGCATGTGTATTTGCCTCTTTGGTTGCCTCGTTTGCCTCCTTGTTTACCGCCTTGTTTACCGCCTTGCTTACCCCTTACAGTGGCTGGGGGGAGAGATCCTCAACATGAGACAACATCTCCTCACCAACGGTGAAAAGAAGAGAAGGGGGGCTCCTCCCCCTCCCCAAATAACATTGCCACTCTGGCGAACAACGCATGTGCAACTGGTGTAGAACCACTAAAGCATGTCGTGCGTCTTCCACTGTTTTCATGTGGCATGCAGTTTTTTCGCGCATGCAATTTCGCTCAGTGTGTTTGTGGATGGCTAATTTTGCCTAAAGACAGGTGCATGAGGGGGTCTACGTGCATTTTTTTTTCTTCCCCCTCGTCACCTGGTCAATCTGCTGATGTGCCAATATCGTAGTATGCTCATCCGATAGCTCGTCAGCTAGCTTTTTTTTTTTTTTTTTTTTTTTTTTTCCCCATTTTGCATGCACGGTCAGGTGAATTTCACCCCACCATTCAGTGACTCCCTAAGGGAAGCATTTCTTCACCACTTTTACGCCCACTTGGGGGCTCTACCCACTGCGTGGAAGCGGCCAAACTGCCTCCCCCTGCATGCATTTGCATTTACGCAAAAAAGGCGCCACTCCCCTTTGACCTTCATCAAAGTGGTCACTTTCTTCTCGAACGACCAACCGCAGGGGCAGAGCGACCTCCCCCCCTTCCACATGTCACATGTAACATGCCAAATGCGAACTGCTGCACGGGGAGTGGCCCCACGTCGAACTGCGTTCCCCTCATTGCAAAAAAAAAAAAAAAAAAAAAAAATAGGGAACGGACAGAACAAACCTGAGCCTGAGCGTGCGCATACCCATATAGGCACATATGTGCATCCTCCCGTGGAATAACAAAAGGGCAACGGAGAGGTATGCGAAATAAAAAAATTCCTCATTGAAATGCTCTCCTTGTAGCATAAACGCTCGCAGCGAGGCGCAAAAATGGCCCCTCCCACGATCTCCCACACATGCATGCAGCGCGCAGGGGGGCCCCTTAAAATCTCGCGATGGGAAAAGAGAAAAGAAGGAAAAACAGACCATTACCATAGCTGCGATAGCCACCATCGGCGAATTTTTTTCTTACCTCCTCATGCGTCCACACGCAGCATACCAAGTGCTGGACGTGTCATCAGTCAGTTCCCCCATCCAAGGGGAAAAGCCCCTCCAATGCGCCTGTACACCGCGTACCCCCTTTTCCTCGCATTATACAAACGAGCTAAACAAACACCACATCGCTTTCGTTACGCCTGCTCAGCTGCATGGGCAGACCCCCGAGTTGCCTCTCCCCTCTGTGCATGTCCACCTCCGAAAAGGGGGTCTCCATTACCGCTATTCGCAAAAAAGGCGGACAATCATAAGCAGCCACATACTGCCAAACGCGCTTCGCAAAGGGAAAAGGAAAAAAATTAAAATGCACACAAAAGTGAAGCTTTCCTGCGTTCCCTATGGTATACTCGCGCCAAATTATACACCCGTTGTAAAAACAACCGTTTTAAAACCCCCCTGTGGATATATCCTTCGCGTAATGCATGCCCGAATGGGAGCTGCGTCAGCTGGGTCTCCTTCGAAGGCGAACAAACGTGTCGCGTAAACAACGGAAAAACAACGCCAAATAAAAGGAACACCTTGGTGGAAATTTAAAGTGGAAAGAGGTAGAAGGGGGGACTGCGCCCCATCGGTCACTCCTCATTTTTTTTTTTTTTTTTTTTTTCCCGCAACGTGCAAGTCCACACAATTATTATAACAAAAGGGAAGTCTCCAAAAAGATGACCCCCTGCGCAGGTTCCATTTTGTGCACGTTAATGCTGAGCAGGTTCACCTCTTCGTCCATTTCGCTGCTAACCATCCTGGCGTTGGCACTTTCCTCCGCTTGTCCGGAAGCTCCAAGCGGATTACACGCAACAGGGGCGGAAAAAAAGTCACCCCTGTGATGAGCAACCCTGGGAGGATGGTCACCTTCCCCGTGAGGATCTGCGCGAAAGGATATCCACGCAGGTACACACGTTGAGTCCCCCAGAGATGCACGTTCTCTGCATCTTCTCTGCATCTTCTCTGCATCTTCTCTGCATCCTCTCTGCATCCTCTCTGCATCTTCTGCGCATCTCCTCGATGGGGGGACACCCGAGAGATGCTCTGCCCACACATCCCAAAGCCCCCTTCGCGCATTTTCATTAAAAATAAATGAGACAAAAAAAAAAAATGCACATGCACTTTCGCGAAGGGGAAAGAGAAAAGTTACCCCAGTAGAGGAACTCCCCGGGCATCTTTCACCAGTTACCTTCCGCTCCTCGGAGGTCCGCCCACACCAGACTCCGCATACACGCTCTTGTGATAGCATGTGTACCGCGCTGTGTTCACCCCCGTGCTCAGGAAAGCCATTTAAAGGAGGAAAAAAAAAAAAAAAAAAAACAGTTAAGTAGGAAAGAGGCATGAAAAAAAAAAAAAAAAAAAAAATAGCCCTTCCGCTTCTGCCCTTTTTCTCGAGCACAAGGAGCCCCTCCCACCCAACGCGGCTTTTCCTTCCCGCTTCTGCCCCTTCCCCAATTGAGGAAACACCTCATTTTTTTTTAAATCCGTTTTTCCAAAGGTGAAGCGGAGATATATGGCCAAACAGAGGAGGAAAAATAAAGGATATCATCTCCTTCAAGTGTACCCTTTTTTTTGCGCTTAACCGTTTGCCGCACGCTGGTTGTGTGATGGCGACCGAGATGTTAAGGTGAACGTGGCTACGCAGTGTCAACGGAATGCAATCGTAATGCCTTCGCAGTGCCAATGTGTGCAATCGCAATAGCTGCTTATGCCAACAGAATGAATCGCCCAAGGGCCCACCCCTCCTGTTCGCTCCCCTAATTCGCCGCTGACCCGCGGCTGCCCCGGGGACGCGGAGGCGAAAAGACCAATTCTGCGCCCGTCCGGCCCCCCGCTGAACGGCCCAATAGAAGAAGCGCCCTACCCCCCACGCGAATTGCACACATTGTGCGAGTGTAGAAGTGGAAGTGCTCCACGCAGGGCTCAGCGCCAACCGCTTCCTCTTCCCCCTCGCCGCTTCCCCTTCGCACCGCCAACCGCTGCCTCTTCACCCTCGCCGCTCCACCATGGAGAGCATGAAGAAGTGCCCCTTCACCAGCGTGATCCCCTACGGGATGCTGCACGAGAAGCTGAAGCGGGAGAAGAACAACCAGCTGCCGGAAAACGTGGTGATCGAGGAGTTTAACCAGCTGCTGGCGACGTACGAACGGCCAAGTCCCTACGACGCCAACGGAGTGGTGCAAATAAGCAACCAAAGCGACTTGATCCTTTTCCAAATAGACATAGAATACACAGTGGAGAGCATCTTCAAGAGCATGGTCTTCACCAATGATGGGACCCCCAACGGAAGTGCCCTAACAAGCATTTTCTCCCCCTACAAACCGTTACTGCAAAGCAACGAGAAGAACTACGTCTCCGTGCCGGTGATCCGCATCTACACAGTGACGAACGATGGGTATAGTGTCCTCGTGAATGTGCATAACTTCTTCCCCTATTTCTACGTAGAGATGCCGAGCGGCTTCGACCAGGAGGACTTGCAAAAGCTGGAGGTCATGATGAATGACAGTTTGAATGCCAACAGCCAGTATAAAATATATGACCAAAAAATTCTGCACATTGAAATTGTGCAAACGGAGAGTCTCATGTATTATAAGCGGGATGGGAAAAGGGACTTCCTAAAGATCACCGTCTTGCTACCTAAGATGGTTCCCAGTTTGAAGAAATTCTTCGAAGGAATCGTTAAAGTAAATAACAAAAGCATCGGTGGAATCGTGTACGAAGCGAACTTGCCATTCATCCTTCGCTACCTAATTGATAAGAAGATCACCGGTTCTTCTTGGCTGCTCTGCAAGAAGAAGCTCTTTCACATTCGGCCGAGACATAAAAAGGTATCCAACTGCTCCCTCGAAATTGACATCTCATACGAACACGTAGAACCCATGTTGTTGGAAGGGGAGTACCAGCAGATCCCCAGACTGAGAGTCTTATCCTTTGACATTGAGTGCATCAAGCTGGATGGAAAGGGGTTCCCGGAAGCGAAAAACGACCCCATTATACAAATTTCGTCTATACTTTACTTTCAAGGAGACCCCATTGGAAAGTGCTCCAAATTTATTTTCACTCTAAAGGAGTGTGCCAGCATCCCGGGTTCTAACGTCATCTGGTTTCACGACGAGAAGACGCTACTAGATGCATGGAGCGAGTTTATAACAAGGCTAGACCCGGACTTCCTTACAGGTTACAATATCATCAATTTTGATCTGCCCTACATCCTCAACAGAGGCACTGCCCTCAATTTGAAGAAGCTCAAAATGCTGGGGAGGATAAAAAGCATCAGCAGCGTCGTCAAGGAGTCTAGCTTCTCCTCCAAACAGTTTGGGACCCATGAGACGAAGGAAATTAACATCAACGGGAGGATCCAGTTTGACGTCTACGACCTTATAAAGAGGGACTACAAGTTAAAGTCCTACACCCTCAATTATGTCTCCTTCGAATTTCTAAAGGAGCAGAAGGAAGACGTTCACTACAGCATCATGAATGATTTGCAAAATGAAAGCCCAGAGTCCAGAAAAAGAATCGCCACGTATTGCATAAAGGATGGGATTCTCCCCCTCCGCTTGATAGACAAGCTGCTCTTCATATATAACTACGTAGAAATGGCAAGAGTTACTGGGACCCCCTTCGTGTACCTCCTCACCAGGGGCCAGCAAATCAAAGTCACTTCACAGCTTTACCGCAAATGTAAAGAGTTAAATTACGTCATCCCCAGTACGTACATCAAATCTGGAAGCAATGAAAAGTACGAAGGAGCTACCGTTTTAGAACCCATCAAAGGGTACTACATAGAACCCATTTCGACGCTCGATTTTGCCTCGCTATACCCGTCCATCATGATAGCCCACAACCTCTGCTACTCCACGCTGGTCAAGAACAACGCAGAGATTGAGGGACTCAAACAGGAAGACGTCACCTCCATTCAAGGCAAAAGCAACATCAAATTTGTGAAGCGGTCCGTCAAGAAGGGGATCCTCCCCCTAATTGTGGAGGAGCTAATAGACGCGAGGAAAAAGGTCAAACTGCTCATCAAAAATGAGCAAAACAAAATTACCAAAATGGTGCTTAATGGAAGGCAGCTAGCTCTTAAAATATCGGCCAACTCCGTTTACGGGTACACGGGAGCCGCCTCCGGAGGGCAACTCCCCTGTCTTGAAGTGGCAGTCTCCATCACCACCCTCGGAAGGTGTATGATCGATAAGACGAAAGAAACGGTAGAGAAATACTACAGCAAGAGCAACGGATTCGAACACAACTCCACGGTGGTCTATGGAGACACAGACTCGGTGATGGTCAAATTTGGCACCAACAACATTGCCGAGGCCATGGCATTAGGGAAAGACGCAGCTCAAAGGATAAGCAAAGAATTTCTGCACCCCATAAAGCTCGAATTTGAAAAGGTATACTGCCCCTACCTCCTGCTGAACAAAAAAAGATACGCAGGACTGCTCTACACTACCCCAGAAAGGCACGACAAAATGGACTGCAAAGGGATAGAGACTGTCCGGAGAGACTTTTGCATTTTGATTCAACAGATGATGGAGACCGTTTTGAACAAACTCCTAATAGAGAAGAATTTACAAAGTGCCATCGAGTATACGAAATGCAAAATCAAGGACCTCCTCACCAATAACATTGATATGAGTCTCCTCGTCGTTACCAAGTCGTTGGGCAAAACGGACTATGAAACGAGGCTCCCACATGTGGAGCTTGCGAAGAAGCTAAAGCAAAGGGACAGCGCCACGGCTCCCAATGTGGGCGACCGAGTCAGCTACATCATTGTTAAAGGGGTTAAAGGACAAGCACAGTACGAACGAGCAGAGGACCCACTCTACGTCCTAGACAATAACCTAGCCATCGATTATAATCACTACCTAGATGCAATTAAAAATACGCTCTCTCGCATTTTTGAAGTTATTATGCAAAATTCGGACTCTCTTTTCTGTGGAGAACACACAAGGCATAAAACTATCCTGACGTCTAGCCAAACGGCTCTCTCCAAATTTTTACAGAAGGCCGTCAGGTGCATCGGCTGCAACAGCTCTATTAAGAAGCCCCCTCTCTGCAACCACTGCAAAGCTAACAAGGAGTTCTCCATCTACATGCAGAAAATGAATCACTTCAAAACCAAGCAGAACGAGTTCTTCCAGCTGTGGACCGAGTGCCAGCGCTGCCAGGGGAACCTCCACGCCGAGGTCATCTGCATGAATCGGGACTGCCCCATCTTTTACAGGCGGGCCAAGATTAAGAAGGACATGGCCAACGTGCAGGAGCAGATCAGTGCCCTGCGCGCGGACTGGTGAGGGGCGGCGCGATGGTGCGATGGTGCGATGGTGTGATGGTGTGATGGCTTGACGACGTGATGTCGTGAGTGCCCCTTCGCGAAGCTACCTGCCGCCCCTTTCCACCCGCTTTTAAAGGAAGCTTCTCCACCGCAAAGTCGTAGCGAAGTTGCCCCCTCACCACCGCTAGCTCACACCACCGCTACATCGCCGCTACACCGCCGCTACACCGCCGCACCCGGTGATGCCCCTTCATTTTTAAGCCCCCTTGCGTGCACATGCCCGCGCGCCACGCGGATGGCGCCACGCCCCGCACAGCGGATCGGCGCACACCAGGGAAAACGCCTAATTAAAGTCGAAACTCTAAATTTTGAAAAATGAAAAGTGAGCGGGAAATAGAGAGGCGCTTGTGCGGCACGAGCGCCCCCCCTCCCTCAAGAAGGGTGCAAAGCAGTGATTGCCACTTGCACGGAGAAGGGGAAAAACAAAAAAAAAAAAAAACACTTTTGGGGTCACCGCGCTGTGCGTGCTGCTCAGCGGGGGGGGAAGAGGTCCATTTGGTTACCCTCCATCTGCTTCCCTCCATTTGCTCCCCCTCCATTTCGCCGCCTTATCAACTGCCCTCCTCGGTCAAGTCCGCGACGCTCTCCGAGGCCCCCTGGCTTGCCTGCTCCTCCGCCGCGCCCGTTATTTCGCCTTCCACGTCTTCCGCTTCCGCCTTGCCGGCGCTGCCCCCACCCAGCTGACCGCCACTCTGGTTCACGTCGAACACGTTATCTACCTTGAGGATGTTAGTGCACGCCAGAGGGATCCCCCCAACGCACATTTTTTGAAACAAAAAAAAAATGGACATCTTCGGATTGTGCCTATCGTCCTCCATCACGATTTTCCTATCCCCCTCATCCTTTAGGACTTGGAAGCTAGAGGTAGCTTCGTTCTCATACGACTCCCCTGCTATCTGTGCATACAGATTCGGGTCCTTCTGTTTTAGCAGCTGGATTTCTTTAAACAAATTTGACTGCTTGCAAAAGGCTTTAAATTGCTCACTTTTTATAACAACAAACTCGCACAAGCTTTTCGCGCTTTCGAAGGAATCTTCGGGGATCACCACGCTGTCTAGAATGCTCTTCTTATTGGAAGCATCGTTTTGTACCTCCACGTTTTGTACCTCCACGTTTTGCACCTTCCCCACGTTTTGCACCTTCCCCACGTCTTGCTTCTCCCCCGTTTGCTCTGCTCCACTCGTTGCTGACGCCTCCACTGGGCACCCCTCCCCTGCGCCACCTTTGCTGTCACTACCACTGCACACTTTGACACTCGTTTGGTTTGTCTCCGCTCCATTCTTCTTCACTTCCTCCCCACTCGCCTTCTCCACTGGGCCCTTTTTTTCCTTCCCTTGTATGCCTATGGCACCCCCGTCAACTTTGCTCTTCCTCAAGGCCAGCGTTCCGATCCCGGCCACTAAGAGGTACACGCAGCAGAATAGTCTCCACTTTTTCAGGTGCCCCATTTTTGCGTTCCGCTCAACGCACGATTATTCACCCCTTGGACAGGTGGCAAGTTTCACCGCTCAATGTTTCCACTCGCTGCGGCTGCACGGCTGCGCTTCTACCCACTCGGGTCGCAAAAACAAAAAAAATAAATAAATAAATAACACAACTGTGCCTCTCACTCGCCACTTCAAACGAACGAACTCTACTTCCTGGTCAGCTCGCAAAAGACAAATAGTCCGCCTTAACTCTCCTTTTTTTTATTTAGCTAATGGGGGGGGAACCTCTATGAATTGCTGCGCGTACACGCGAAGGCAAAAAAGTTCGCAGCACGGAAAGGAAAAAACGCAAAAGTGCAAAAACGAAAATGCTGACAAATGCAGACAAACGAGTGCATACGTAAGACGGACACACACACACCTCTCACGTGACAGCTAACCAAGATCTGCTTTCAAAACGGAAAAGAACAAAATATGGGTGGCTCCCAAACGATCGGCCTGCCCTTCCATAATAGGGAGAATACAATTGCATAGCGTGAAAGGGAGTCTTCCAAAAAAAAAAAAAAAAAAAAAAAGTGATGAAAATGTGGGAACAAATTCACCGCACCCAGTTGCATACTCCCCCCAGTGATGGCAAAAGACCATGGAAAAGGAAAAACGTGCAAAATTTGTTGCTAAAAAGAAATTTGTATTTGCTTTTCCCCAGCACAGTTATTATCATCAAATGTGGGCAAAATTCATTTTACATTTTTGTCACTTCTTATTGGGTACACTTGAAAGGTACCACCTTTTTTTCTTTTTTTTTTCTCATCACGTCGTTAGCCATGTCCTCCGCAACATGCTACGCCATATGCAGACTTATTTCTCCGCATTTGGGGGATTTCCCAAATGGAACACTTCCCCTCGCCAGTTGGAGTTCCTGCACACCGCATCCCACTTGGCAGGTGAGCTGTTGTAGACGGCCACGCGCCCCTTAACAGGGCTCTCCTATTTGTCACTGCGTAAAATTGCGGCGCTACAAAAGTTGCACACTTGGCATACGCAACACATTTGGTACATTTCCCGGAGGTACCCTTTCACCATTATTTTAACCTCTCAAACTTTCGCAAACCTCGCCCGAAATGGCTTCCCCCCCCCATTTGCGCATATCATCCTCCAACGCAAAGTCTCAAAAGGGGAACAACTACACACAGCGGTGGGGAAAAAATAGGTTTAAAAATATGCTCAACGTTGATCGGTAAAATGTCTTAGCCGCTGACCCGCCGCCAATCCGCCGCTCCCCCCCCAGTTGAGTTTGTTCAACTCGAATACATGGTGTAGCTTCTCTCCTTCGCAAAAAAAAGTCACAAACGTGGGGCGAAACTGCCTGAACGGGTCATGCACTTTGTGAACGTTGTCGAAAAAATGGGGACTTTTTTGCAAAACTGCCTGAACGGTCATACATTTTGTCGGCATTTTTCTGATCTCCCTGAACGGGTCATACAAACGAGCCAACCGAAGCGGCAACAAAATTTCTCAAATGCGCACACGCAACTCGCTCCCCCACTGGGATACTCCACTGGGATACCCCACCGCGCGGCGAGCGGAACCTTTCAAAATAATTCCCATAAAAAAAGAAAAAAACGTCGAACTTTTTTCTCCCACCGCGGTGAGAGGAAACACAAATGGGTCGCAAAAATGGCAGAAAAGGGGGGAAAAATCAGGGACCGGGAAAATATGCCCTAAATTCGCTGCCTCACAAAAATGTGTTCATGCTGACGTGAAAGAGTCATTCCGCGGGGGAAAGGACCACGGCAGTGCTGCAAACGGGACAGGCGTGACGGCGAGGCTGCATGTGGGAGGGGCCCCTCTCCAGAAGGGAACAACACTGCGCAGTAATGCAGCACAGTGAAGTTGCCCAACACTGTCGCACCACACTGTCGCCAATAATGATCCCCCCACAATGCCGCCCCCCAATGCGGCGCCTCATGTGCAACCACCGCAAACACCTCACCACAAGCGCCAGTGCGCACTGCCGCCCGTGCATGCCCACCAAGGGCCGCCCCCCCTGGAGCGTTGGCAGAAAGCTCATCCGAACGTCCATCTTCAAAGACGATGAGATATACCTGGACCCCCTCCAAATTCACAACGAAGAACCGAACAAAACAAATTACCTCAACAGAGCATCACCGAACGAGTGCGTGTACACTCGCAGCAACGTAGGAATGAATGCCATCCTCATAAATGAAAAATACATGACCCTAAAATGTATTAACCAGTTGTATAAGGAGCTACGAAATGGAGAAATCAATTTTACAAAAAGGTTTACCTTTCTAACGTCCATCAGCAACGAGTCCTTTAGCCACGGGTACAATTTACTCCACCTGTTGAAGATCGTGGAGGTGCATCAAAAAGGGAAAAACAAAAAGCACGCAGATGTCTTGAAAAAGATTCTGTGCAACATTAATGAGTTAAGTTACCTGACCTTTTCATATAGAAAGCCACTCATCGTCTACTGTAACGGCAGCGTTCGAGGCTCCGGGGGGTTCATACCCTTCCTGGCCAACAACAGCGCTGCGTATTTTCACTCCTCATATTCCTACACCAATTTGAGGTACTCCTTTTTGCCGTATGGCGGCATCTCCTACGTGCTAGCCAATTTGAGAGGATCCATTGGATTCTACTTAGCCCTAACAGGGGAGACAATCAAATCTGCGGACCTAATTTGGTGCGGTTTGACGAAGAGGTGGGTAGCAGAAGAGTGTCTAGAACTGATGGAACTCACATCAGAATCGCAACTGGAGGTGTCCGAACAAGATGCCAACCTCCTCTTGGAAGAGCATTTTTTGAGAGTCCCCAAAATGTACTCCTTAAAAAGTTACGAAGAAATAATTCACGACCATTTTAAGTACCCCTCCCTGATGCAAATTATGGCCAAGCTAGATGCATCTAGGAAGAGAACCCATCCCGATGAACGGGTTCGCCTCTGGGCAGAAAAAACATACCAACAGATCTGCTCGCAGCCACCTATAGCGGCACATCTAACATTTGAAATTATGAACCTACTTAGAACCCACAAAATGGAGCTACTCAAAAAAGCCCAAGTGACAAAAAAGCTATACAATCAGATGACACAAAATAGCTACAAGGTAGTCCCAACGACCAGGGAAGAAGTGAGCTTGGCTGAGCTCAAGTTTGCCATCGATTCGGAGCTCCTCGTAAAAGCATTAAACATGGAAACGAATGCCATCGCGAATTTCATTTCCTGTCCAGATGCTCTCAATGGGATCACCTCCTACCTGGTGAAAGACACGGACCACTCCTTCAAATGCTCCTACCTGAATAACTCCCTCCTTGAGACCAAAAAGGACATCATTCATTATTTCCTCTTTTATAAAAATGAGTACGAATTTGCTGTTCGTGAGAGGCCAGACATAAGCTTCTCCAGCCTGAGTGCCCTCGATCGGTGCAACCAACCCTGTGGTGCTTACGATAGGCACTTTTACGCAGAGCAGGTGAGGAGGCCCGTAGAAAGAGAGGAGTATGTGTGTGCCCATCTCCACGTGAGGGCATGCCTCATTCTGCAGTTTAATCCCTCCATAGGGGGACCACCACCACGCTAAGTTATTTTGCGCTTACTTTCCCGCTTGCAGAGCAAACGATGGAGTGATGACTATCTGGAGGATCAACTGGACGAGATTAACAGGCTTGCCCTATGAGCGCGTCGTCTTCTTTTCCTTTTTTTTTTCACCTCCCCACACCTACACACCACTTGCCTCCCCACTCAAAATGTTACAAAATCCATAGAGACGATTTGTACGTTTTAATTAAAAGATGCCAGTTGGCGAAGCAGTCACAGGGAAGCGACCCTCGTTGTGAAGCGGCTTGGCCACTCGGTACACACGATGGAGCCAAAAGAATTGCCATCACCTGGGTGTGCGGCGAAACGGAATGAAACAAACACGGCGGGCCTGCACTTGGAGCGCACCCCTTTTGATGCGCCCGGGGATTCCCTTCAAGCGGCGTAGTAACGACGCACTTGGAAAGGCCACCCCTTTGCAAGGCTTAAAAAATAACGGGGGGAGGGGCGACGAAAACATTGGGGTGATGAACACATTGGGGTGCCCCCTCTCCCCATCGTCCTTCCCCCCCGTCAAACGAATAGAAGCGTCAAACAAAGAGCAGAGACAAACAAACAGCGATACCAAACAAGTGACAGACTGACAGACTAACAAAACGCGCACGCAAAAAATGAGAAAGGAGTTCTTTCCTTTTGAGAGACACTCAGGTGAGGGCCTCCCACACGTAAGTGCGTTTATGTACCAGCATACCACGTCACACCTGAGGAACCGCGTTAGGAGACCCCAACTGAATAGACGGGCTAGCCACATGTAACTTCACTGGGCGGATTACAATTACAAAGAGAAATATGTTCGTGAAGCTTTCCTGTGTGGGGGGGATATTTGGACTTGTCCCCCTACGTCAGGAGATCAACCCCCTACATTAGGAGACCACCCCTCTGCATTAGGAGACCACCCCTCTACATTAGGAGACCACCCCCCTGCATTAGGAGACCACCCCTCTACATTAGGATACCCTACATTAGGATACCCTCCACCCATTTCCACGTCACCCATTTCGCTTCTCCCATTTGAGCCCCCTTCCGGGAGGGTCGAGCCTGGGACCCCCTCCACAGGAGCGCTCACCTCTCCACCGAGGTAGGCACATTCGCCACCAACCAACTTCCCCCCCATGGCAAAGTTCCTCATCGTCCGTAACTTCAGCTCCTCCAAAAGTCTCTCATTTTCACTCATGCTTTTGTAAATCTCTAGCATTTCTTTGCTATACGTTTTTATATTCTGCACGTACCTTTCGTACCTGTCTGCGGGTGTGTCTCGCTCTTCTGGGGGTGGCTGTTCCTGCGAGGTGGGCACACTCTGCAAGGTGTGCCTCCCCCGCCGCGTCTCCCCCTGCCACTTCTCCCCCCCCGAGGACGCATCAGAAAGGGCGCCGTCTGCACTCACGCCCGGGTTCCCCTCCGCGCACCCAGCAGCTTCAACCGCATCCTCATCCGCAACCGCATCCTCATCCGCAACCGCATCCTCATCCGCAACCGCTTCCTCATCCGCAACCGCTTCCTCATCCGCAACCGCTTCCTCATCCGCAACCGCTTCCTCATCCGCAACCGCTTCCTCATCCGCAACCGCTTCCTCATCCGCAACCGCTTCCTCAACCGCATCCCCATCCGCAACCACTTCCTCAACCTCTATCGTGGAACTCAAAGTGTAGCTCTTCGTGCCGCCCACCCTGTGACCCTGCACACCCCCCGCCGCGTTGCCCAGCGAGCTGCCCAACTTGCCCGCACCACTGCCGTTTCCAAAATAATGCGTATTGAACCTGCCATAATCCGGGCGCTCTGGGTCTCCCTCCTCCGCCTCCTCTCCGTTCGTTTCTTTGCGGCCAAATCTGATGTGGCCACTTCCCACGGATGGATCTGCACCCCGTTCGATTGACTCAACGGGGAAGTCCGTAGCCCACTCAGCAGTGTTGACGTGCTCGTATGGGGTCTCCTCTCTCGTCATTTCGCGGTTCATTTCGCGGTTCACTGCACGGTTCACTGCACGGTTCACTTCGCGGTCCACATCACGCAGGTGGCACCCGAGCAGTCCGTGCCTTCCCCACGCGGGGTCCACCTGCAGTTTGACGCTCCTCACATCTCCCCTCCTCCTATTGTACAGATAAAAGGACAGCTCCAGCGGAGACCTCCTCCTTTCTCTATGGTAGCTAAACAGGCTGGCCTCCACAAAGGTGCGAAGCTCATCACAATTTCGAAGGATATTCTCCTCATGCCCGATGATTAGGTCCTCCTTTTCTGTGACTTTACTTCTAACGTCTACGTACACATCCTCAACGTTTGCAATTTCAACTCCTTCTTTCATGGCATTTGCCGTTTCGTAGCTTATGTTCATTCCTAGTAACCCCTTTCCTCTCCACCTCCTCGGCCTCACATGCACCTCTTTCAGTTTATCATATCGAGAGCTGTACACTAGCAGACGCACCTCTTTGCCTTCTCCCTCTCTCACCTTCTGCATAAACGACTCATAGGTCTTCCTGGAGGAGTCCAGCAGCTTCACGTCTTCTATCTGCACAATGTAGTCGAAGAAGATCTCCACGTCGCACTCGGACGCGGGCCCCTCGGGGCAAATCCGCACGATGCGGTACCCTGCGGGGGGAAGGAAGCGGTGTGAAAGCGAAGCGGATAAGCGGCGTGGAAGCGGCGCGCCTTGGAAGTGACGCAGCATGGAAGGGCCTCCCTCCTGAAGCGACGTGGCGAGGAGGTACTAGACGAACGGACGACTCCTCCCGAAGCGCATCTCCACCATCTCCGACTTACCTCCGCTGCCTTCTTTCGCGTGGGCTGCCCCCATGGCACCTCAAACGGGCGCTCCTCAACATACATGCCAGCACGAGCACACCCCACACGCCGGGAAACGCAATTGGCCGAAAGGTTCAACCGCGTAAGTTAAGCAACGTCGCGAGTTGGCGGCTGCCGCGAAGTTACGCACACATGTGCACTTCGCCGTTCGCGGGACTGAGCGGGTCTGCTGACTGGAAAGTGTTTCTTTCCGTGACTTTGCTTTGCTTTGCTTTGTTTTACTTTGCTTCTCTGCCCTTTCCCTTTTTTTTTTTTTTTTTTTTTTTCCGCTCCCTGTCTGAAAGGGGGCCCACTGACCGGTTGCAAAGTAGCCGCGAACGAAAGGAAGAAAAAACGAACAAAAAAATGAACAAAAAAAAAAAAGAAAACAGCGAAGGGGCAAAGTAACTGCGCAGGGAAAAACACAAACGAGGGAAGAAAAAACGAAGAGGGTAAAAAGGGGAAACGTGCGGACAGCGCTACAGGCACAAGGAACGCGAACAGATCGAGAAAAAAAAAAAAGAAAAAAAAAAGAAAAAAAAAAATAAAGAAAATAAAATAAAAAAAAGGAAAAAAAAGACCCAAACGTTGCCACCTATTTGCGGCGAACAATGATCAATTGGTGGCAGCCGACTTGCTCTTCTTCCTGGCGTCGCAAATAATTCCCCGCCCCTCCCGAAGAACGAAACAGAGTGGTGTGGAACATGCAACGTTTCGCTTCGAACCAAAAAAAAGGGAAATAAAAGGCGCACACAAGTTTTATGTTTTCTCTTTTGGGGCGATTATTTGGAAGTTTTTTCAGCAGCGCTTTTCGCGTTTTTTCCGCGTTTTTTCCGCTTCTTTTGCGATTTTTTTTAATCTGCGCTCACGTCGCCCCCCGCTCAAATGGGACACCCCACATATGGTGGGCACATACTCACACGCGTTGTTCCCCGAGGAAAACCACCACAACAGGGGCGGTGGAGGAGGGCAAATAAAATACCACCCTGATGGAAAAATCTCCAGCCGCAAACCAACCGGGGAGGGAAAAAACGACGCGGAGAGTTCACCCTGGCAACGGCTTTGTTACGCCCTCTTTGTGTGCATCCCCCCGTGGAGTGCCCCTTAACCTCTCAGAAGATATATAAGCCACTTCGCCTCTCACCACATGAGAAGCACCTCTCCTCCTATGGGTCCAAAAACGATTTTATAATTTCCTCCGTCTCTTCGGGACTTTTAACAGAGAACCCGCGCACCCTCTGGTCGTGAAAAATCTCGTAGTCGTTTCCTCCCTGCAGGGAAAAAAGGGCGACGGGTTGGTTCCGTAACGATCGCGCGCGGAGAGAAATGGGACTCCTCCAAGCAGAAGCCACAGGCTAATATAACACACACACGCATGCCAATGTGAAGAAGCAAACACGTAGTTACACCCTGAGCAGTTGCTCATTTTTTTTTTTTTTTTTTTTTTTTTTTCCCACCACCCCTACCTCCTCCGTCTTGTCGCCGAAAAACAAAACTTCGCTGAACAACCCGTCAATGTGCCGCAGGCAAAATGTCTTGTCCCATCCCTGTGGGTAAAGGGGGAGGGGGACGAGAGGAAAAATAGGAAAGCCGTAACTGTTAATGTCTTCCTATGAGAGAACTCCCATTGGGGAGCAGCCACTCGGGTGGGCTATTCCCCAGGGGGTGGCCGCTCCAAAGATCTCTCTCCACTTTTCACCCCAATTCCCTACCGATGGGAAGCAGTCTATGGAGATCTGCCCTCCGATGGAGAAGGTCAAGCCGAACTGCGAAAAGCTGAACGGAGAGAGGTGAAGGAACGTGGCGTGGAGTTACTACGTGGATGGAAGAGGAGCGTTCTAGGCAGGGGGGAGCAGCGTGCGTAGTTACTCAGTAGAGGTAACCGCTTAACCGGGGTAACCGCTTAACCGGGGTAACCGCTTAACTAGGGGAACCGCCTAACTAGGGTACCCCCCCGAAGGCATACCTCCTCATCAGGTCCAGCTGAAAAACACGCAGGGTCGAATGCTCCGCGTTGTAGCTGCAAAAGTGCGCTCGCTCCTCCCGTGTGCAGTTCCTTCCAATGGGGCTGATGTTTATCATTCCGTTGCGCAGCTCGATGAAGGTCCCTCTGTTGAGACGAAATGGGGAGAAAGGGGAAAAAAGGGGAGAGCATTTGCCGTGTGTACAGTCTTCATCCCTTGGTGGTAGGTGCCCCACCACGAGGGGTGGCCTCCTCCCCCTACCGCTTCATTGGCACCCGCAGATTCGCAATATACACCAGGCAGTAATCCACCAGCTGCTGCAGCTTCTCCTCGCCCAGAAATTTAGTTATGCTCTGCGGGGGGGCGGCGGAGGAGAAGAAGAAGAAGAAGAAGAACAACAAAGAATGAGGAGGAGGGCAAAGAAGGAGGAAGTGCTCACAGAATGGCCGCATCCACATGGCGAATCGCCAAACGGATCAGTGGCTACTCGTGTGCAGGAGAGAGGCGACCCCCTTTTTAAAACAACGCCGCGTAGCCATCCATGTGCGCCCCATACCTCAGAGTAAAACTGCTCGTTGCCCCTATGCGCTACCACGCCATTCTCCGAGAAGACGTAGTCGAAAATCTGAGGGTCTTCAAAAACAGGGGGGGGAGAGAACAAACAGTCGTGTGGATTTCCATGAAGGTATATGTAAAGTGTGTGTTTGAACTGGCGAGGCGTTCCCATCGCTTCACTTTCCTACGTTTTATCTGCTCGATGATCTTCTGGTAGTCCGAGCCTCCTACCACCCCCAGGGAGGTGTTCCCCTTGGACTTGAGCTTGCGTAGCACGTCCACCATCCGTTCTTCGATCGGCTGCACGGGGGGGGGCATGTGTAGGCAGTTGTGCGGCAGTTGTGCGGCAGTTGTGCGGCAGGTGTACAGCAGATATGCCGCGCTAGCGTAAGCCCGTGAGAGTGAATCCACCCGAACGACTGCGAGAAGCAAAGCAGCCCCCCGTCCGTACCGCCCTCGCGTGGGTCAGGGTCCCATCCACGTCAAACAGGAAAAAACGCTTCTTCGGGGAACTCATCTTTCGTTTTATTTTCCGCTTGGGGGGATAAGCGGGGGAACTCACACAGGAGGGAGACGGAAACGGAGAAGAGGACCACGGCGCGAAAAGAACGCCTGAACAGACTTGCGCTGACTTTTGACTCAACCAGTTAACGCGCTTTCCTAAGATAACGCAGTGAGCACACCCCTGTGCTTAACTAGCGAAAGGCTGTCCCAGGAAAAAAAAAAAAAAAAAAAAAAGAAGCCAATCTGTTTTCCCCAGAAAAGGGGGCACATAACCGAGTTGTACGTACCGCGCGAAAAAAAAAAAAAAAAAAAAAAACTTCCCTGCACTTCGCGCCTCTTCACTTCAGCTTCTCAAAAATCGCGCAGACGAGAGGGGTGTCCTTTTCCAAAGAGCGCCTCTTAAACGCGCCCATCTTTCCCAACCCCGTAACTGGGGGATGACTGTTCCGATGCTGGAAGCTCGGGGGGGAAGAACCTTCCACAACCCTACACATGTGCACACGTATGTACACCTGGCGGGTGTTGCGCTTTTTAGACGACGCACATAGGGGGGATAATCCTTCGTTCATATCCCCTGTCAGTTTGGCCCCCCTGAGCGAGCCCTGCATGGAGTCGTGGCATCGTAGCGTTGTAGCGTCGCGGCGTTGAGTGGCCCCCTTCCCAACTTGTTGCCACTCGATACGGTGTGCCACTGCCCCAGGCGGGGTTCCTTTAATCCGCCGCTAACTGATGAACACCCTTCGCGGAAATTTGCAAAAAAAAAAAAGAAAATTCCCCTTGCACGTGTAAATGGAACAAACGGAAGGAAAGGGTTCCACTGTGAAGGCTCCACTGCTAAGGCTCCACTTGAAAGCCCCACTTTGCACACATATGCTTAACGTGGGGGCTGCCAACATACATGCCATCGCGTCAGCCTGGAGTGTGCACCTAGCAGGTGGGACAGCACTCTTGGGGGGCCCCTAACTCCTGCCATGCGCAGTTCGGGGGAATCTCAAGGCCGCACTCCGGTTTGCCTCCAACGCGGAAAAGAAGAGTCCACGCTGGCGTGAAAGAAGTGAAAAGGGGGAAGCAGCCCGAACGAACGGAAGAATTCTACACCTCGCGGGGAGGACCTCCCAATTTATTCCTTCCTTTCTTCTTTCCCTTCTTCCTTCCCTTTTTTTTTTTTTTTTTTTTACACCTCGGGCGCGCAGCCCCCCGCGTGAGTTGCTAGCTACACATTTGTTGCAGCCGTGTGTGGTGCCCCGCGCGGCTACTTCGGGTTGGGGCACACCAGAACGTGACAGAGATGTGGAAGAAAGGGGAACCATCTCGCAAAAAAAATAAACCATCTCGCAAAAAAAATAAACCGTAACGCAAAAAAAATAAACCTTAACGCAAAAAAAATAAACCGTAACGCAAATAAACCGTAACGCAAATAAACCGTAACGCAAATAAGCGGCATCACAAATACACCGTAACATAAATGGCAACACATAGGGCCGCCAAAAAGACGTGGTGAAGCAAAAAAAAAAAAAAAAAAAAAACTTCCATACCGAGTCACGCGAAAAGAACAACAAAAAAAATTAAGCTAACCACAACGCGACAAACGAAGTAAATTTTACCATCCTGTGCGAAAAAAAATCGTTCGCAAGTTTTTTTTATCTTTTGCCTCTACAGATTATCTTATAAGGTTAATTTTTTTTTTTCTTTCCTCCCCTGTTTTTTTCCGCCTCCTTCCTCCTTCCACCTCCTTCCTCCTTCCACCTCCTCCCTCCTGCTTCTCTTCCCTTTCCTCCCCTTTTTTTTTTTTTTTTTTCCCTGCCGCCCCTCACCAGCGCAACATGGAGGACAAATTTCGCGAAGCCTTCATCCTGTTCAGCTCGTGTAACGACACGATGGAGCTGCACCAGTTTTACGAGCTGATGCATTCCTTCGGGATTATCCTCTCAGCGGAGGAGAAGGCCGAGCTCCCCGTGGTAAGCGCAAAGCGGTGAAGCGGCAAAGCGGCGAAGCGGCGCGATGAGCGCAGCCAAGTACCGCCCTCCACACACACACAAACAAACACACAAACACACTTCCGCCGCCAATCGGCTAACCTGCCGCTCCCCCCCCAGATGGTGGACATGGATTTCTGGCTGAAGCTGGCGAACAAGCACTATAACCCCGAGGACCCCTTCAAGCACGTCCGCGGCCTGAGCGACAAGAACTCCAGCGTGCAGATCAAAATTCACAACTTCGTCGGGGTGAGGCCCCGAGCGGTGCCATGCATCGTGGGGAAGTCCGCGTCAGGAGCGGCTTCTTTGTCCTCCCACGGTTGAGACTTCACATTACCCCCCCGCTACTGCCACCGCCCTACATCATGTCTCTTCCCACCCCCTGATAGGTAATGAAAGCGCTTGACACGAGACTCACGGACAAAGACCTGGAGCTCCTCCTCAAAATAGCCAACCCAGAAAACAAAGAGACGATTGATCTGAACACCGTCTCGCAGAAGCTCTCGCAGGTCATCTAGTGCTCCCCCCAGGACTGTGTGTTCCTTTTTTTTTTTTTTTTTTTTTTTCCCACCCCTCCATCGCAAGCACAATTGCACCATCGTCCTCCGTGTGTGTTTCCCCATCGTTCGTCTGAATGTAAAACCACCAACGTGGAACCAAAAAAAAAAAAAAAAAAAAAGAGTAAATTTAAACGAAAGAAACTTCCCCCTTTTTCGCTTCCGTTTTGTCTCCCCCATTCGTTACATCGCTGTGTGGATATGTATACATATCGCGATGGATGTTTTTATTTTATTTTGATTTTTTATTTTTTTTCCCCCCCCCCTTTTTCCAATTAACGTGAATACGAGACTGCACCATACACATCCCATTTTCACAAAATTACTTTCGTCCGTGCTGATGATTCGCCAAACAGTTTTGCTCCCTTCTTCGTTTCCCCACGTGGAGGGGACTCAAGATGACCACAACCACTGCTAGTCCTCTCTGCATGCGTCGGGACTGTTCCCCCAGACAATTGGCGCAGAACCGATGGAGAGGAGGCCCCATTCAATAGTAAAAGGAAAATTACCACAGATGTAAAAAAACTAAATGGGATTGCACTGTTCTGTCTGCTCACTCCAATTGGGTGTCTTCCCTCTGGTGGGGGTTACCACCTCTTACGCTCTCGCAGCTGTAAGGGAAGAGCACACAGGGGAGGAGACCTCATCTACCCCTCACCAGGTGACTTCTCAATGCATCACAGACGAAGCAGAGCAGATGAGATGTAGCCCTCCTAGAGGTGGGAATTCCCCCCATCTGTTGCGCCTCTCAGAGGGAGAAAAAAAAAGTAATTGTTTAAGCGGGTGGGGAAGATCTCCTCCTTGCTGTGTTGTCCCCCTCTAACTTTGCAACGAATGGATGTTCACTCGGGCTGAAGTGGCTGCGCTTGGTTTCCCCCTCCTTTTGAGGTCTCCCCTTGAGGGTGGAGGTGGTTCCCAAAAGGGAAGGGCACACTCTCCCGGCTCGTCAAAAAAAAAAAATAAGTCAAAGGGTGAAAGTTAAGGAGGATAAACGAAAGGAGGATGCTTTGCCATTCCTTCCCCTTCGTGCTATTCTTCTCCCCCCTCACCCTTGGACTTTCTTTTTTTTTTTTTTTTTTTTTCCCTTTATATCTCTTTCAAAATGGCTCTCATTATAAAGGGGAACTCCCTTTTTTTTTTACGATTGCACAAATGCTGCGCCGCTCTTTCCAAAAGGAGAGAAACAAACATGCGTGTGACACAACAGTGTAGCTCTCCAGGCGCACTTCCGCGCGAGGGTCCGAATGGCACTCACCTTACCGATGCGTGCTAACGCTGCCAGGCGATGAGAGGGTTTGCTGTACCCTGTGATAAGCTGCGATGTGCTGAACTTCGTATGCTATGCCGCTTTGCGCTCTGTTTTTTTTTTTTTTTTTTCCCTTTCCGTAGATCCTGCTCACCCAAAAGTGAAGAAGGTCCCACTCCCCCTTTTTTTCGACCCTTTCAAATGGTGTTTTTTTTTTTTTTTAAACCATCTGCGATTTTGCGCGCGCATGCAGGGCTGCATAGCCGCGTGATAGATTAGCGGCGTGACAGACTAGCCACGTGACAGGCTAGCCAACGCGCATACTCCCAACGGGCTTCCCAATCGAGTTGCTCCCCGCTGTAACTCCTGCCCTGTCAACCTGAGCGGCACAGCGCACCCAGAGGACGTGGCTGAACTGCCTCACGTACGAAAGCACATAACTACGCACATAACTACGCGCGTACCCACCTCCTGTGCGTGTCTGAGCAGACGAACCCACCTCACAGCTGTGGGTAGACCCCGTCCGCTCACCTTCAGCGGTTCAGTGGCCAAGGAGCTCCCCGTGCACGCAGGCACTCCGGAGAAGGGGGCCCACGGTGAGTGACTTGCACGCTGTCCGAAGTTCTTCCGCACCGCCACCCCCCTAAAGTACTCCCCTCAGAATTTCACCATTTATGCGACCTTTGCTCCCCCCGTCTCCTCCGCACGCATGGGACACACCTATGTGCGAGCAACCCAAGTGGAACCTCCATCACCACTGCGGCCGCCACGCTGGCTCCACAATTTGGCGCTGTGCTCAAGGATGGTTTTAAGACGATAGAGCGAGCGAACCTCTTTTTTCCCACCAGAAATATTGCACCGCATCTGGACGGGGCGAACGCAGGCGGGCCAGCAACAGGGGGGAAAGAAGCCCAGAAGGGGAAAGAAGATCCCAAAAGAGCCAAAAAGATCCCAAAAGAACCCCAAAACGGAGAAAGACCACTTCCATGACACCACCTCTGCAGAACCGCCGCCCCCCCCATTTACAACATGAAAGAGCATGCCTGAGGGTACCCCGGCCGACCCAGTAGAAGCAGCATGCACACACAGGAAAGTGCCGCCCTAAACACACACCATAGGGGAGCACAGTACGCGCTGGGGAAGGCCCGCTACAGTCCACCTCCCCCGTTTGCAAGTGCCGGCACGTGGCGGCACTTAGATCGCTCCTCAGATGCCACGTGCTCTTTATTTAGCTAAAGCTATTTGGTGCGCCTCAAAGGAGAAGCCTGCTGCGTGTGGCCCCCCCACCTGTGGGACAACAGCGCTGGTGCGTCCCACGCGGGTGAAGAAGGCATATGTCGCGCTTCTGCCTAAGTGGAGACTGAGCTCCTCGCGGAAGGGGCAGCACGTGGGTGCGCTTCCATAGAGGGAGAGAGAAAAAGGAAAAAAAAGGAAAAGCTAAGAGGCCCCTGAACAGAACCCACCACTCCACCGCTACCACGCTACCGCGCTGCCACTCCGCCGCTATCCCGCTACCCCCCGGCAGAGGAGCACCATGTCGGACGCCGCGCAAATATACATGGAGAATGTCCTTCACATCACGGGCTACCTACACCGACTGCTGTTCCTCATGAAGGAGCTCGATTTTAAGGAGTATGAAATAAACAAACTCATTCGAGAGAAGGAGGAGATCTATTTAGAAAACCTAAATTACTTATCTAGAAATAGAATCGATAGACAGGGTAGTACCTACTTGACGGGGCAGTCGAGCTTGCAGAATGAGGAGCTCCTACCAGAATTGGAGAATCAAGGCGGCGGGGCGGAGTGCGCTCAGCTGAGTGGGAGAGGTGCCCAGGGGGGCCTTAAGGAGGAGGACCCAGCAGGGGGTGACAGCCCAATGGGAGGTACCAACCCAGTGGGAGATAACAACCCAGTGGGAGGTACCAACCCAATGGGAGGTAACAACCCCACCGTGGAAGACCCACCCCGTGACTGCCACCGCAACGACCCCGCGGACTCAGCCAGCGAGGCGTCCCTAAAGAGCACCTCGAGGAAGGCAGCCCAGCTAGAAGGCAGTTCTCTCCACGCCACCTCCGACAGGAAGAAGGCAGCCGGGCATGCAAAGGGAGGCACTAAGGGAACCCCGCGAGACGCGCCCAGGGGTGGTCTCCACTTGGAGGGCAAAACGCACAGTGGGGGCAGACCCCCCGTGGAGCGAAAAGGGGTCAAGCGGGAAGTGCCAACGGATGATGAGCAGCGGGGGGGGGCCCCAAGCGAGGCGGATCGAGGGGCAGATCAGGAGGCGCAGGAGGCGCACCCGGATGGTAACCCCGATGGTAGCGTGACTGCTCACCCGACCGCTCACCCAAATGGTAACGTGACTACTCCCCCGTGTGAGGATCCCACCCTGAAGCGCGAGGTCGAGCTGGCCGCGCCCAACGGAGACGACCTGCCCACCGCCCAGACGAGCAAAAAAAAAAACAGCGGCCAACACATGCCGAGCGCAAACACAGACGACGAAGTAAAGAGCCAAGTGTGCAGACCCATCCAAATTTACACCGAAGAAGAACTAGAAAATCTCCTAAACGAAATCATAAGCGATAGGGAGCAGTGCATAGCTCTCCTCAAAGAAAAAATTTGCATTAACAACCAAATAGCGCACCTAATAAAGACCGACTTTGATCGTGTGAAAAGCCAGCATGATAAGCTCTTCGTGGAAATGGAGATGAATGGCGAGTCGCCTCCGTACATGCACACCACGAGTAGGAGCAGGAACGCTCCCCCCGAGTGGGACCACCAGGGTCACGCCCACGAGAGGAGCGGCTTCCCCCACGATCCGCATGGAAGTGGCGCTCACGGGGGAGATATCCACGGTAGAGAGGCTCACGGAAGCGGCGCCCATTCCAGGGCCAACCACAACAGGAGCGCCCACCAGTACGACCCCTACGAAATGGAGAAAACCAAAGAGGACGACGCAGATAGCGCCTCCATCAAAGCCTTTGGCAGGAAGCACTCCCAAAAGTACGACGAGGATTACAACCCCTACACGGTGGGGAAGAATAAAAAGGCGAAGAAGCCGAAGAAGAGCCGGGGGGGCGAGAACGCCACCAACAAGCTGAAGGCCTCTACCTTGGGTGGCGGTCTGAACGAAAGCGCCACGCAAAATGCAGGTCAAAATGCAGGTCAAAATGTCGCCCAGGGCGGGAGCAGCCAAATGCGAATTCGCCTCCTGTCGGTGAAGAACCCCTCGCAGGAGGAGGCCCCCCTCGCTGCGCAAACCGACCAGGCTGACGGCCCACCCCCGCGAGAGGACGAGGCATCCCTCTTAGCCACCTCGGAAGGCAGGGCAGACGTGGCCAAAGCGACCAGCCTCGAAATGACCAAAAGTGAGAATGAAGTTCATGCCGAGGAGGGTGCCCCCCCCCATGGGGAACAACTCAATGGGAATGACCCCTCCAGTGGAAACGACAAACATTAGCAAAAAAAAAAAAAAAACAAACAAAACAACTGATCTTCATTACGAATACGACGCAACGGTTAGGGGGATCCCCCCGTGTGACTTGTTTTTTTTTTTTTCCCCTCTCAAGGGACACACACAAAAGGGATACTTCCCATGTGCGAATGGGGAAGCGATTAACCCTGCTCGGTTCGTTTACTTACCCTTTCATTTCCGCGTCGAAACAGACTTGCGGTGCATTTCTTCCCCCTTTTAGCGAATAGGACGGAGGGGTCATTTCTCCCCACGGGGTATCGCCATGCAGGTGTGAACAAGAAGGGTAGACTTCTCACCGACCGTTAAGGCATGGAGTTTTTTTTTTTTTTTTTTTTTTTTTGAAGGTCCTCCCAACGGTCGAATTGGCCACACACCATTCAGTACGTCTTCACGAGGGAGAGGGAAGAGGCCCCTTTTCCTTTTTCCTTAAACTGCTAGGTCATGTACATAAGCTGCTGTGTCTCCCTCTGTGCAGGCAACGTTGTGAGGAAAGAGTTGGCAGACCGTTCGGGGGATTCCTCCCCATCGTGCGGAGGGGGGGCGCCTAAAACGCGCGCGCGTTGCGTGGAGGGCACATTTTGGTAAGTAGAATTTGGTGAAAAAAAGAAGAAAAAAAATATCGCATCATGCCACATCATGGGAGGTGCCACTGCAACGCAGCAATTGCGTTCCCCCTAAGCGCACGCAGAAGAACCAACTGACGAGCCCGCACAGGGAGGAGAAACGCAGTTGTCTAGCGTTTGCCGCGACTCAAGGCATGTTCCTTCCCCCATTTGTTCCCCTTTTTTTTTTTTTTTTTCCTTTTCCTGTGGCTTCCACCCTGCAGAGCGATATCTACACACACCAGTTATCTCCTCCCTTTTTGCTTCGAAGTGGGTAACCGCTGAGGATGTCCCCCTCTGCGCGTAGTTGTGCATATGTATTGATGCACACACATAAGTGTGTTTTTTTTTTTTTTTTTTCTTTCCCTCCGCGGAGTGACCCAACGAAGGGCCAATCGACACGATACATTTCCATTCTTGCGCGGGTGAAGCACACCCAGATTGGAAGCCCCAAAATGATAGCAACCAATTTGAGTAACCAGCTCGTCTGTCTCGTCGCTACTCTGTAGGTGGAGTTGACGACCCTCATCACACGCCGCTTCCCTTCTGACATATGCCTATTTAACGAAGAAGCCACCCAATTTTGGCAAACTGTTCGTGTGACCCTCCCATCCCTCTCTGCACATGCGCAGGTTTCACCTCGCCATCATCACGTAGGGGGGGGGAAAAGGGAACGCACACATTCCCCTCCGTTGTAAAGCAAAAATTTAAGGCCGCTTCTCCCTTCACGCAGGGGGACGCCACGAGTACAAACCAACGAGTGACGGCAGCGCATAAAGGAGCTCCCCCTTGTTAAGCAGCACTGTGCAGGTTCAAACGAACGAAAGGGGATTTCCCCTCCCCAGAGGATGGCAAACCCGAAGATGGCACCCCCCAAGATGGCAAACAGGATGACCCCCCCTACATTTATGACCCAAAGGAAGTACCTCCAACTAATCAGCATGGCAAAAAAGCTGGACGCCTGCAAAAGTGAGTTGCTGCGCTACCGCAGGGGGGAGAAGACGGCCGCTGTCGCAGCTACCCCGGGCGCGGTGGACGGGCACACCGGCCTGCCACTCGCCGGACAGAACAACCCCACCAACATGGAGAGACGCCCTCCGAAGGGAGAACGCGACGCAGCGAGGGGCAAACGGAATAGCCTCAAATCTGTAGCCAGTGAACCCATAATTCGTACCACAAAACGTAGCGTAACTCCCCAAATGGGAAGAAAAAAAAGACACAGTGATCCAACCCCACTTGCGAAAAGCTTCGCCATAGAGGAAACCCCAGGTGCACAGAAAATGAAGGACGAAGGGGGGCTACCCAGACGACAGCTAGCCAAAGCAGCAACAGTTGGTGAATACAAAGCGAAGAAAAAAAAAAAAAAAAAATTACAAAACACGACGCAAGTTTTTCCCCACCCCAAAGGAACACAGAAGAGTAGAAAAAAAAAAAAATCTTTTTCCACTCTCCCCAAAATGGAGATCAGCAAGAGGGTCTCCAGTGTGGCTAGGCGCAGCAAAGGGGTAACCAATGTAGGTAGACGCAGCAAAAGGGTAACCAGTTTAGCCCGCTTCAGCAAACGGTGGGTTCTACACGAGGAAAACGACGAATACACATTTCGGAGCCCCCACAGTGCAGATGACCAGACGGTTCCCGCCCAGGTAGAGGCGAAGCTGAACCTCATGCCGCCTGTACACACAAGTCGGGTGAGGGAAGACCCCCCAGACATGCCGTCCATGCTGAGCAAATTGACAGAAAAGAAGAAGTCAATTCATTTACCCACACATGGAGCAAAGAAGCCGCTTTCCAAACAGAGTAAAAGTGCGAAGACATTGGGGGAAGAAGGCCACCCTGGTAATGCCACTAACAAACGAGAGAACGAATCTGCCACAAAGAAAGGAGCCCCCCTCTCCAAAGGGGGAGATATCTCCAGGAGGAAGTTAAGAAGCGTTTCTAGATGTACAGCCCAATCTGCTAAAGGTACTCGTCCACAGGTGAGTCCCTCCCGGGGGTCATTACGAAAAGGGGTCTCTCCGAAGGGTCCACGCGGCAATGTTAGCGGCACGGTTAGCGGTACTGCTGACGGTACTGCTGACGGTACTGCTGACGGCACTACTGACAGCACACAGAGCAGATCTAAGAGGGCTCTTCCACCTCGTCCTTCTCTCCGAGCTTCCCCCCTGCGGAGTGCCAAGCGGAAGAGACAAAACGTAACGAGGAAAACCGCTCCGAAGAGGAGCCTGCTCCCCGCTCCCCCTACTCAGCAGCGCACTCACGATCATCAAGAAGGAGAGAAGCAAAGGGCCAACCGGAAAACCGTAAAGGAATTCATAAAGGCGCTGAACAACTCCAGTGTTATCATCTGCACCAAGGGGCACAAGACGCGGCCGAAGCGGGGCAGGCGCAAATGCCTCCCCACTGCGGTTTGACAAAAAAAATAAAAAAATAAAATAAAAAAGAAAATACAAAAAGGGGAGATGCATAACCCCTCGGGGAACACAAACATCTGCATGTGTACATACACATGGGTCTACTTGCATGCCATTCTTAGATGGCACACTTTGTCCTTGTTTGCTAACTTTTTAACTCCATAAGCGAGCACTCCCCTTCATACGATTGTTTGGCCTACCCCTCCACAAAAAAAAAAAAAAGAAACCGCAGAAGTGGTAACTGTCTGATGCTTCTCCTTCCCCCCTTTTGTGTGAGCTATTCTGAAGGTGAATTTTTTTTTTTTTTTTTTTTTTTTTTTTCCTTGCCGTTCAGAGAATAGCTAGCTACATCGAACTGTTTTTCGTCATATGGTAACCTCCCTTTTTGCTAACCATTTGTACCGCTTGACGGATGGACCTCCTTTCGGGAGTTCCTCCTACACCACACAGTGAAAACTGTAACGGGGTGATTTACTCCAACGAAGGGGACCCCTCCATGTTCCCATATGATCATGCCAAAGCGGCGCCATGTTGGGAAGGGGTTATTCCTCTTTCCCACTCCTCCCGTTCAATTACACAATCCTGCGAGGGGGGAAAAAAAAGGGGGATTGGATATTCAAGTGGAACGTGTCTGGGTGGACGGCCAACATGAGAGCCCTCACTAATTCGTCTTCAGCATTCCCTCGCTTAATCTTCATTTTTTTTTTTTTTTTTTTATCCCTCCTGTTTGGTACCAGCACAAACGGGCCAACGATCACCTCGGAGCTGTGCAGCACGCTCCTTTTCCTTTCTCCTGATCCGTTCAGGTCTTCGACGACCCTCCGCAGGCAGTTGTACACCTCGACGTGCGTCCCTGAGGTGGGGGAGGAGTAGAGGGATATGAGCGGGGGGAGAGGTAGCGTGGGAGAAGGAGTAGGCATGCTGGAAGAGGCAGACATGCTCGAAGAGGCAGACGTGGTGAACGTCGTTGTAGCGGGCAAACTCACTCGACGTCAGGGTCATCTCCCTCTGCTGGCAGCTTCGCACCCTGGTGAGGTCCAAAAGGGCGTTCACCTTCTGGAGCTTCCCCAGGGAGAAGCAAAGAAATGCCTCATCTATGCACTTGGCAGGGGACATTTCCCCCAGCGACTCATTTGTGCTGGTCCCCTCCGATGCGGTTACACAACAAGAACGGGGCATATCCCCTGGGGGGGTGGCAGCACGGGCCTCTCCTCTATGCTGCTCTGGCGTCCACCCCATAACGTCCAGGTAAAAGCTCAAAATGCAGAAATGAATCTGCCGCATGGTGACTTCACTAAGCGAATTAGGATCCATCGATTCCAAAACGTAAAACAACAATCTTGCGAAGAGGCTCCTGCCCATCTGGGGTAAAATGCTCCCCTCGGGGAATTTGGGGACTTTCATTTCACCTGAACAGGTCAGGCAAAATGAGTCACCACTGTTCGGAACAGTCTTCCCTAATGGATAACCATCCAATTGGGTGTGCCCCCCCATGGGAAACCTAAAGTCGAGCACGTGCAGGGAGAAGTAACACAACATGCACTTGCTCTCGAAGGGAAGCAGATCCCAATGCTGCCAGATGACGTGGCGCAACGTACGCATGGTGTGCCACCTGATCAGGTGGGCACTCTCTTCGAAGGAGCTGAAGGTTGGGTTCGCCCCACTTGGGTACTGGTTGAGCTTCTCCCAGGGGGGGGGAACTAGCTGGTCAGCTGAAGTGACGGTAAAACTGTCATGCGAGTTGCCTCTCGAACTGTCATCCAATTTGCTGTCCAATTTGCCCCCCAATTTGCCGCTCATCCCCCCCCACGCACACACATCGTAGGGGAAGCGCGCCCCCGGGGAGTCATCCGCGTCAGCTGCGCCAACCGCTTCAACTGCTCCAACCGCTCCAAGCGCCTCCGACTTGGCCAGGGACTGGAAAATGCGAACCACCAGCGAGCACTCCTTTGCGTCTAAAAAATGCACCCTCCTGTGCGTTCTTCCGAAGAAGTAAATACGTTCCCCATTCTGCCTGACCACGTTCAGGTGATTTTGCGAAAAGGAGTCCCTCTTCATTAAGGCGGAGGAGCAGTACTTGGCGTGAATGAGACGAACAAACTGGTAACACAGCAGCAGAGTGACCTGCTCATCCGAGATGTTCTTCTCGTTCACTCCGAAGAGGAAGTCCGCAATGCTCTGCAGGGAGAAGTCCCTCCACAGGTGGTGGGCCCTCCGAATGATGGCGTAGGAGGCGGCGTAGAAGGCGGCGTGAGAAGAGCCGTAAGAATCGCCACTAAAGTGTAGCTTCAACTTGGCCATCGAAAGCGACAGAGACGATACCTGCAGAGCTGTTAGGCTGCCCAGGACAGGCTCCCTCTGCAGCAATGCGCCAATCTGCATGGTCAACTTAACCACCTCTCCTTCAAAATCACTGCAAAACTGCTTCAATTTCCCCTCCACATCTTTACGTAAAAGTAACTCATACGTATTGTGCACCCCGGCTGTGCTTCCATAACGGGGCACATACCCCTGGGTGCACTTCAAAACAGTGTCGAGATAGGCCTGAAAAGCTTCGCTTTTAACTCTTCTAAGGAGACCAACCCGATTTTGCTTCTTCCCCCCACTGCACAATGGGATCAACTTGGCAAATGCATGCATCACATTGCAGATGTCTAGACTGTTCAGCCGCATGAGATGCTTCCTCAAAAAAAAACAACAAAGGGAGAGGAACTCCAAGTGTACCACCCCCAGCTTGGCCAAAGAATGTAAAATGATTACCAATTTGGAGATGCTACCTCCGTCTACATGCAGTAGGGTTGTCCTTTCACTACCATCAGAAGAGCTTCTAAATTTACTCATTTTCGTGGGCCTTTTCCCATTTGATTGGCAATGGGTCCCCCCCTGAGGGGGACTCTCCTTCCCCTCTCCCCTCCTGAACTCTGCCAGCAGAACGTAATCAGCCAGGTAGTAACCCAGCAGATTGTACTCTCTTAAATTCAGCTTGGCAAACATGTTCAGCACGCAACTTATGCAGTCAACATGAAAGGCCTCCAAATTGAGGAGAAACCTAAAAGCTATTTCGCTATACACTCGGTGGTAGCTCTTTCCCCTCTCCACTGCTACATCCCCATCGAAGGAGACAAACCCAAAGGGGGAGGAATCACACAAAGGAGACCCACCCCCAGCTGCCAATCGTTCGGACTTCTTCCCCTTCCTCTGCTGAGCATCACCACCTAAGAGGAGATCCACTCTACTTAACGAATTGGCCATTATAAAGTAACTCTCTGTGTTTATCCGGTGCAGCATGTGTCCCTTCACCAACCGGTTGCATGCCCTCTCCCAGAAGGAGTGCCCTCTGAAGTGCTCCAGCTTGGAAAGGATGTTCATGCAATAGGAAAGGTCCCTTCCCAGCATTCTGCTTAGCTCCATTTTGCTAACTGCTCCTTCGAACTGTTTGGTGATAGCATCCGGGTGGGGGGGTCCTCCACCAGTACGTCCCCCTCTAGGGAGTGAGGCGGTGGTGTCTCCCCCTCCTTCGGGGCTCCTCCCCTTCAACTTCTCACTCAGCCTGTTAAAGACCCGGCTGACGCTGGAGGAGTACTCTCCCGTGTTGCTGAACGTCCTTCGGCCGCCCCCGCAGGGGTGCGCTCCGCGGAGGGGCCACATCGCGGGGGGGAGCGGTGAGCGGAAACGCGGCAATGTGGCAACGCGGTAATGTTGCAACGTAGCAACGTGGCAACGTGGCAACGTGGCAACGCGGCGAGGAGGGATGCGACCCGCAAGAGAGGTCAGTTCCCCTTCCACACTTCCACACTTCACCACTCGCCGCTTTGCCGCTTTGCCGCTTTACCGAAGGGGAAAAAACAAAAAACGCAAAAAATGAAAAATAACGGCACAGCGGGGGGCCCGAAGCATGGCCGCTCCGCAGCAGTCCTCACGAACTGACGCACAGCTTTAGGCAGTCTCTCCCCCCCTATGTGCACAACGACCCGCGAGAGTCCCCTGGCGATGTGCCTCACTGGCCTTACGATCCTCCATCTTGCACTCTGCCAATCCGCCGCTCCCCCCCAGGAGCCGCTAAATATTTTTAATTTCCCCCAAGGGATACGCGAACTAAAAAAAAAAAAAAAAATCTCCGAGGTGGCTAATCTCGTGCGGTAAAATAGCGACGTACACCCGAGCGAGCGGATGAGCAAGCGGATGAGCAAGCGGATGAGCAAGCGGATGAGCAAGCGGATGACCGAGTGGAGAAGCGGAGCGCAAGCCGATGCTAAGTGATCACCCCATCGAGCAATCCTGGCCATCATAGCCACCATAGCCATCCCAACCATCCAACCATCCAACCATCCAACCACCCCACGTTCCCCTCAACGAGTCGCTAAAAGGGAGAGAGATCCCCCCTCCCCGTTTGCCCTGTTCACTCTCCTTTAAATCCCATTTTGGGGGTACCATCCTTCACCCCTACGTCAGCGCGTGGCTGTGCCAGGTAGGTGTTGATACCTTCCCTAGCTTGCACAGGAGGAGGGGCTAGCATGACCGATAAGCAGCACCCACTGACCACAACACACCAGTTTTGCTCCCCACGTAACGCCACCTCTGTTCAGGCTATTTACACCCCACCTGACTGTTCGCACCCCCGTCCAACGCAACCACCGGAGGACCCCCCCGAAGATACGCCCCATGGAAGACAACGCGGCGAAGATCATCGGCTGCCATGACAGCCTGCTGACGGACCCCAGGATCGCGCAGGACTTCAGCGCAGAGACGGAGGAGCTGCTGGCGGAGGCGGAGAGCCTCTTCAAGGTGAGGAGGCGCGAAAAGCGGCGGTGCAGCGGCCAGCTTACCCCCTTTGCTACTTCCCGCCTTCCTACTTCCTGCCTTCCTACTTCACCGCTTACCACATTCACCGCTTACCACATTCACCGCTTACCACATTCACCGCTTACCACATTCACCGCTTACCACATTCACCGCTTACTGCTTACCGCTTACCGCTCCCCCGCAGGTGGGCGAGGGCGAACTGGCCGTGGAGAAGCTCATCGCGCTGGAGAAGAAGTGCAGGCAGGCGTACGACGGGAACTCGACGAGCAAAATCGTGCGCTTCATCCTGAACCAGTATAAGCAGGCGGGGGACTACCAAAAGATCAACGAATACCTGGTATTCTTCAACAAAAAGAGAGGGCAGCTGAAGAAGACCATAATCGATATGATAAACCTGTGTAAGCTGTGGATCCCCGAGGTGGAGAGCAAAGGGGACAAGCTCAATCTCATTAACACCCTGTGCGCGATAAGCGAGGGGAAAATCTTCGTAGAAGTAGAGCGCTCGGAAATTGTGAGGGTGCTCTCCAAGATGAAGGAGGACGACGGGAACATTGAAGAAGCAGCCAACATTTTGCAAGACGTTCAAGTGGAGACATTCATTTCGATGGAAAAAAGGGACAAGACGGAGTATATCCTAGAGCAGATGAGGTTGGTCCTACTGAGGAAGGACTTCATCCGTTGCCATGTGATCAGTCGAAAGATAAATCCCGCGTTGTTAAAAGCTCCCGAATTCGCAGATTTGAAGCTAAAGTATTTCATGTACATGATAGAGTACCATATTAATGAGGAGGCGTACGCAGAGGTAGCCAAATGTTATGAAGAGCGATTCAACACAGAACCCGTTTTGGCAGATGCGAATTTATGGGTGGACGAACTAAAATGCTACATCATCTTCTTAGCACTCTCCCCATTTGAAGATCAACAGATAAAGCTACCCAATTTGCTAAAAACAGAAAAAAAAAAATTAAAAGAAATTCCCGTTTTCCAAAAAATTGTGGAGGACTTCATCGACATGGACCTAATTCAGTGGCCCCTACCCTACGAGGAGGAACTCCTTCAATTTTACATTTTTAAAGATTCTAAATTTGTTGGTGGGCAGAACCGATGGAACCTCTTTAAGAAGAAGGTCATGCACCACAACATCCACGTCATTTCAAATTGCTACTGCCAGATCTCCCTCCTTCGCTTGGCTCAACTCCTCAACGCATCTGTGGAAGACTCGGAGAGCTTCCTCTCCGAGCTGGTCTCTAACAAAATTATGAATGCTAAGATAGACAGACTGCACGGGATTATTAAGTTCGGCCAGAAGAAAACTCCCGAGGTGCTCCTCAACGGATGGTCATCCCAAATTAATCAAATTTTGAACCTCCTGGAGGAGTCCTCGCACCTCATACAGAAGGAGCGCATGCTCCACGAGGCCAAGCTCAAGCGCATGCAGTTGGAGAGCAAAAATATGTCCCTTTAGGGGGGGGAGCCCACCGCGGCGTTTCCCCGTACCGCGGCGTTTCCCCGTACCGCGGCGTTTCCCCGTACCGCGGCGTTTCCCCTTTAACGCGGCGTTTCGCCTCAACCGCTGCGTTTCGCCTCAACCGCTGCGAATGTTGTGGGTACCCCTGCACCTCGAGGCGAACCTCTGCGCCGCCTCGTGCCACCCGTTGAGCGGACCGCACACCTTACCAAATGAAGTGGGCGCATAAATGGGGAGGCTCCCTTCTCCGGGGTGCTACATTTTTTTTTTTTTTTTTTTTTTACGCGATGGCAACTTCGCATTGGACGACAAAACCGGTGGGGAGGATTCCCCCAAACGTACTGCCTCCTCACTTTGGCACGTTCCAGTGCTGAGATTTATTTTGTTCCTCTTTGCAAAAGGGGGAGGAGGCGTCCCCCGCTGGGCCAATTCACGTGACAGAAGTTACTACACCAATTTTGCTCCCTCAGGGTGGATATGAGGCCGCTTTGCAACGCGGCAGGAAGGGGCAGTCGAGCGGACCCATTCATCTCACCCGCACATCGGCAGGGAAAGATAAAAAGGGTTTCCAAGCCGTTACGCTCCGCTGAGTTGTGCTGCGCGAGGGGGGGAGCAGCGGCACACCGTTAGAAAGAGGCCGGAATGGAGTGAGTGCCCAACCGTTCGAAGTGCTTCCCAACAGTTCGAAGTGCGTCCCAGCCGTTTACATCAATTCCTATTGATCCTATCCACCCCCCACCCATTGACACCACTCCCCAGCTGGGCAAAATGCCTCGCACGCTGCACCTATGTCTGCTCTGCGCACTGCTGTCCCTTGTGAAGGCCATCCACAGGGAGGGCAGCCACCCCCTCAGCAGGCGGAGGTCCGGCCCCAGTCGACGGATGCACCTCCTGGCGGAACCTCCGCCGCTCCTGCAGGCATGTGGCCACCCCCCTGGTAGGGGCAACAGAGGCAAACTGCTTTACCTGTGCGGGGGGGCAAACTGGCTGAGCAAAGTGGGCCAACCCGAAAAACTGATCAAACCGGGCAAGCGGGCCATTTCGCTACGGAGCGGACCTTGCTCTGATGTGGGGGAGGACCCACGCGGAAGCGAAGGAGACAAAGGAGAAACTAAACCCCTCGCGCCTCCTGCGCCGCCCACCCCGCGAACCACCCGGGGGGAAGAACCCCCCTCCGTGGACTTCTACGTAGCCATGTACAAAGACCACCTGCTGAAACGGCCCAGCAAAATACTGGAGCTGTCCCCCCCAAGGCAAAACGAACAAGCGGAAAGGAAAAAAGAAAAAAAAAAAAAAGCCACCCTTGATGACGTCCTATACGGGGGTCTTCTAAACATTTATAAGCCTGTCAATGTGTATTCTATGAAGGTGTGCCAGAGAGTCAAACGGGTCCTTAAGGACCACTTCCAACGTATAAGCAAAACGAAGCTAAACTTTAAAGTGGGTCACGGAGGGACGCTAGATCCCTTCGCTGAGGGGGTGCTAGTTATTGGCATCCAGAAGGGAACCAAAAGGCTCAGCGATTTTTTAAAATGCTACAAAACGTATTTGGCCTTAGGGCTCTTCGGCTTGGAGACAGACACACTAGACCGGAAGGGCAAAATAGTGAAGATAAGCAGCCACCTGATGGAAGGGACGACCCCCCAAGTGGAGACCACCACCACGCATGATCCCCTCACGTTGCAGAAGAATATTCCCCTCACTTTAAATAAATTTATTGGCCATATTAACCAGACGCCTCCCCTGTACTCAGCCAAACGGGTCGATGGAATGAGGCTCTACGAATACGCTCGAAAAAATATTACCGTTCATATAAAACCAAGTCACGTACATATAGAAGATATAAAACATTTAAACCAAGTGGACCTTCCCTTTTTTGACTTGCAAGTTAAATGCTCTGGCGGCACGTACATACGAAGCCTCGTGCGCGACTTTGCACACGCACTTAACACCCATGCTACGTTAATTAAGCTTATTCGGGTCCAGCAGGGGGGGGACTTCCCATACGAGCACTCTTTGCACTACGATGATATAGACATGGAGAATGTCCTGAGGCATTTTATCAGGCTGTAGAGGGGTCTTCCCCTGGAGAGGTGAAAAGGGGGAACGCGTAGTAGGCACGCGGAGCAGGCAAGCGAAGCGCAGCCGCTTCATATGCCGCTTTTTTTTTTTTTTCCCAAAAGTGCCCCCCGCACATGGTCATGCACACCCCCGATTGCACTCACATAGGAAGTGTCATTCCCCGTTAGGGAGATGCTAGACGAAGGAGCGGTCACCTCCCCTGCTGAGAAGCGGCCAAGCGAAATGCCCAACTGGGGGAGATTCCACACCCGCGGTGGGCACTATACACACGCCGGAAAATCACACCACATGATCAAACGGCAAGCTCACACCGCAAACTCACACCACAAACTCACACCGCAAGCTCACACTCCCCCTTAGATCGGTTCGCCCAAACCAAAATGGTGAAAATAGGGAAGAAGCTGAAGGGGTTCGACGAGGGGATAAACAGACACGACACACACATAGGGGGGGACGCGTCCCAGGAGAAAGACACACAAGTGGGGAACGGACCCGAAAAAGGAACAGGCCAAAAGTTCATCACCCTCCTGGGCGACCATGTGGGAGAACATACCTCCATAGAGGCAATAAACGGGCGAGGCCCACTCGAAGACGCAGCTGCAAATCTCTGCGGTAGCAATGCAGACGCGGAAGATCAGGCAAACCCGGCAGACATAAACGCGTACGTCGAACGCAGTGGCACGTCCACCCTGTTAACGCTCCTTTTGTACAAAGTTTTAACAACGAAGCCAAAAAACGTAGTCAATTATATTACGGACGAGCTAGCCATTCTGCTCAACCACGAACTAGAAATGAAGGAAGCGAAGAAGGATGGCCATGTTGAAAGGGACTCCCCCAAGGGGACTCCATCCAAAGACGAGACGGATAGCAAATCCAACGCGCTAAACGAAAGCGACTTCTCAGCAAGGTACACCCCGACCCAGTTAATAAACCATAAAGCATTTCTTGGGGACAGTTTTATCACCCTGGACGATTTATTCGACGCAGTGAAGCTCATCAAAATTGAAAACTGCGATAAAGTTTACTTTAATAGTTTATTAAAAATTTTGCGCCCCTTCGAAAACGATCAGAACAGGGACATCCTCCTCAAGGAAAATGTGCAGCCCAACGAGTGTATACCGCTCAACTGGGCTCTCTACCTCACCACCACTTTTTACAACAACTGTATTGGCGGTGCCTCCGGTGTGTAACAGGGCCTCTCCATTCCTGCCGCTGCTCCGGGTTTGGTCCCTGCCGGATGATCCTAATGGGCGTTTTAGCTGACTCAGCTGTGGGTTTTTTTTTCCCCATTTGGCTAGCTCAGCTGTGTATTTTTTTTTTTTCCCATTTGGCTAGCTCAGCTGCGTATTTTTTTTTTTTTCCATTTGGCTAGCTCAGCTGTGCGTTTTTTTTTTCCCCCATTTGGCTAGCTCGCAATAACAATTTGGACATTTTTTCGTTTTGCCTGACTGTGCAGTGAACCGCTCATTTTACTGCTCCACTTTGCTGCTTCATTTTACCGCTTTATCATTTTCTTTTTCTTCGCAAAAGCGTGTTTGCCACGACCCGTTCGGTAGTGGCGTTCTTATCCAACCTCGCGGTGGGAAGAAAAAAAACAAAAAAAAAAAAACAGCATCGCAACGATTATGTGCGCGTTTACTTACCGCCCACACGAGCGGTGCGGTACGTGCATGTGCAGACTGCGCCCAGCGGAAGAATCTCAGACGAGGAAGTGTCACTTACACAGCTACGCATCGTCCTCCAACTTGTCCAAAATTTTTTGCAGCGAAATTTTTGTCTGCGGTTTGGGGTCCGCCGGCAAGCACTGCATTTGTAGCCTAGCGAGGGGGGGGGGGGGGGAAAGAGGGGGAAGTTCAATGTGCACATGGGCCAAAGTACGAGCGCGCAGAAGTGCCACTACACAGGGGAAGCGGTGCAAACGGGAGCAACACAAACACGCCGCTATACACGCGCTACCGCTCAAACTCACTTGCTGAGCGACTCGCTCGTGTTGTTTTCGCTCCTCAAACTGCGCAGGGTGGCGGAGCCGTGCTCCTTCTTGTGCTGGTTCGAATGCGCGTCCCGTCGCAACTTGGGCCGATTAGCCACCCCCAAGTCGGGCGGCATCATCATGTAGTCCATCGGCTTGCTCATCAGCTCTTCCACCAGGTTAGCAGAACTTTCATTTTGCTCCCACTGCTCTCCTTCCTCTCCCCTCCGCACATTCACACCGTTCGTTCGCTTCGACAAAGGAGTCAGCTTTGCACACTGGCGATGATTTAAATGGCCCCTCCTTTCCACTTCGCTATCCTCCAGATGGTCCCTGTAGATATGCTCATCACCGCCATGATCTCTTCCTCCATTTTGGAAAAATGTCTCGATGATAGCGTTTGTGTTGCCTGGACTGTTTGTCTTCGTTTCACCTGCACACGGGGGTTCGTCTCCGCCAGGGGGCTCATCACAAGGGGGCTTCTTCAAAGCGTCTCCGTGGGGGGGGTTACCCAAGTAGTGCTGGTAATCGTCGTACAGGTATTCCCCTTCCCACTGGGGATCTCCCCCCAAATGGGGATCTCCCTCCAAAGGGGACTTACTCTCTTGTCGGTTCTGTGCCTCCTCAATCTCCAAACCTTCACCTTTGAAAGGAGAGAGTTTGGAGGGGAGCATCTCCCCAGGGTAGTTCCTCCCGCTGCTTCCACGCGTGTACCCACCATATAGTGCCTCTTCCGATGAGCAGCTCCCATTCGTAATGATGCTCTTCCTTAGTGGCCCCCCCTCAAGGGGATCATCTCGCGCGTCTCCCCCCGAGTGGTCATCACCCATGCTGTTACGCGAGTTGTTCAGGGAGTGGTCACCACTGCGGTCCCCATCATGACCGTCGTTGCGGAGAGCACCCCCGCGCGCGAAGCGACTGGGCACGCCCTCCCCTTTTTCCAACTGCACAGCTGCCCCCCAGTTCACGTCTTCATTGCTCCTCGTATCCCGCAGCTTCCTCTTGACAATTGGGTGGCTGTCCCTGAGGATGAGGTTGCTCTGCTCGTCGTCTCCCCCATCCGATGCGAGCTCCTTCTCATTGGGGTTAAACGGGGTAACTTCCTCGTTCACCCGCCTGTGTGGCAGTTCCTCCGCTTTTTCTTCCTCTTCTAAACCTGTGAGGACCCCAACACTGTGCTTTGCCTTACTCGTGGTGATATTCATCTGACTGCCCATACCATCGGTAGAGGCCTCTCCAATGTGGTCACCCCTGGATGATGGATCGCCACTTCTCCAATTTTCCACTCCAAGGGGGGGCACTTCCGAGGGGGAACATACACTGCTCATTATTCGGTGGCCACTCAACAGACTTGCACCACGTTGCGGTTGGCCTACCTCGTGGGGGAAGTCCCCCCAGTGAAGGGGCTCTGGGGGGTAGGGAGCAGCCTGCTCCCTCGGGAGGGGTCTCTCGAGGGATCCATCCCAGTTCACCTTGTGAAGCGGTTCCAGCGGTTCAAGCGGTTCCAGCCGTTCAAACCGCTCACTCCGCGGGCACTTGACAATTTGGTTGAAAATGACGATGCTGCTGCCCCTGCGGACGATGAAGGCGTTGGCCGCGTCGTTGCCGTGGCGGCCGCAGTAATTCGTGGCGGAGAAGAGAGTGAGCAGCCGCCGGCCGTAGCTGTACCGGAACCCCTCCTGCACACACTCGTGTCCCCGAATGAGCATCTTCAGTTTGTTCCTCCGCAGAAAGGAAGAAAGTCTCCGCTGGCCGAACTTAAGGGTGATCTTCCCTCGACTGGAAGGAATGACATCCTCCCCATGTGCCAGCCTTTCCAAGAGAAACACATCCTGCTCATCCTCATAATTAATGGGATCGGACCACAACGCGTCGATAATAACCTTCTGAACATGTTCATACGCATCGTTGCTACTTCTATTAACAAACTGAGGGATGACAATCGGTTTGGGGATAGCTGCAAAGTCTCCTACGTTCTGGAGACTGTCCCCAATGCCTGCATGCACACAGAGAATGTTCCCACCTACCAGCACGGAGAGGGGGAGGAACTCCAGCACGTCATTAACCCGGTTGAACAATTCATACGCATGAGCTTCTATTACTTCCTCTTGGTATTTGATCAGCCCCGCTGTTTTTATATTCCTCTTCATCTTCTTTTCTATGTCTGCGTAGAACCCATTCACGTAATTGAGTAGCCTCTCCTCGTGGTTCCCCCTCAGCAGGTATATGTGCTTGGGGAACAGGACCTTCAGACTCAGCAGCAGGCAAATCACCTCCAGCGAGTGCTTCCCCCTGTTTAGGTAATTCCCCAGAAAAACGTACTTCACATCGTTGCTACCCGTGTGGGGGGCAGCTTCCTTTTCTCTCCCCACCGATACGGACGTGCCATCCGTGTGGGGGACAGTCTCCCTTCGTTTCTCCACCGATACGGACGTACCTCCCGTGTGGGGGACAGCCTCCTTTAGTTTCCCCACCGAGACTGACCTACCTCCCCTCATGGCCACCTCCTCCACGGACAGCCACTCGTTCGTCCCTCCGTGCAACGGCCAGCCGTACATGTTAAAGAAGTCCAGCAAATCTAAAACGTTCCCATGCAAATCTCCAAACACTTTGCAAGGGAGCTCCACCTGCTCAATCGAGTCCTCTCCCTTAAGCACCTTCGCGGCCTCATCACACAGGAGGATGACATCATTGTAGGAGCATGCAGCTGTGCAGACGTCATCAACCTGCCGACTGTACTTCTCTCTCTTCCTTCTGTAACTCACTCTGTAAAAGGTGGTAAAAATTTTAAACGCCACGTCCTGGTTCAGCCCAAAGAGCTTGGCCTTCCCCGTCAGGTGCCTCTCTCTGTACGCCTTCACTATTTCCTTCATCTGCTCCACGCAGTTGCTCCAGCTGCGTTCGGGGCCGGCGCGGCTGGTGTGCTGCTGCTCCGACTCCTCATGTATGTGATCCCCCTCATGGACCCGCTGCTCCCCAGGGGCGCTCTCCTCCTGGTGACCCCCCCCGAAATGCGGTATGCTGTCCGTGCTGCTCTCCCCGGGGGGCGCGCCCAGCTGAGCATTTGCCTCACCGCCTGCCACCACGTCGCTCTCTTCCACTTTGTCCTCTTCCCCATCGCTTACCTCCTCTTCCCCCTCGCCAACCTCCTCTTCCCCATCGCCAGTCACCTCTTCCGCGCTGTTCACGCCGCCCCCGTTTGGGGCCTCATTCGAGTGACCACTGGGGGGTTCCTCCGCCGCGTCACCGTCACTCTGCGGTTGTTCCTGCGGTTGTTCCTCTGGCTTCTCCTCCGGTTTCTCCTCTGACTGCTCCTCCTGTTTCTCCTCTGACTGCTCCCGCTTCCCCCCCTCTGTGCCACCCGCCGGTCCCTCCTGCACTACCCCCTCAGTGCCGTCTTCCTTTGGGTCATCCCCCCCCCTAACGGAAGTACCGCTTACCTGTGGGTCCTCCTCCGAGTTGGCATCCCCCGTGGGAGACTCTCCACTGAACTGTGCAGAGCTGCACTCCAGCTCGTTGCCACCTGTTAGCTGCACACTGGACGGATTCTTCGCCTTATTAGCGGCACCACCTGCGTCCACCCACGTGGTGAGGCCGCGCCCCCCCGCGTAGGCATCGAGGAAGCGCGCCTTCACGACGCTGGCCACGTCGCAATTGGACCTGAGGAGGTTCTGCGTGCCCTGAACTTTGCTCTCCAACACAAGGCGATAAAACTGATCGTAGCTAACTCGATGACACTTCCTCATGAGCTTGTCCCGTTCGACCGCCACCAACTTCTTCATCTTCTTTTTATTTCCCTTCAGTTCCAAATGCTTAAACTGTTTCGACAGTTCATACAGGTGGTACATAAAAACGAACATTTCGCTTCTGCTCAAGTAGCCGTCTCTATCCAAATCGTATGCCCTAAAGATCAGCTGATGCCTTAGCTTCCCTGCGTCCTTCCTAATGTCATTCTGCATCTGCGGACTGCACGCCAGCATGCCAATTAGAAAATCAGATTCGCTCACGTAGTACCTCCTGCATCTGTCTAGGCAATTAAATATGAAAAGGATAATCTTCTCCGAGGCAAACACCCCTCTGTAGTCTTCAAACATTGCCTTGAACCGTTTGAAGGAGATGCAGTTGGGGTACTCCGTGTGCGCGTACTGGTTGAACAGGTACTTCAGGAAGATGACCTTCTCCACCACGCTGTCGCTGCAGCGTTGGTCTGTCTCGTTGGCGGTTTCTTTAGCGGTCTCTTCGCCTGTCTCTTTGGCGGTCTCTTTGGGGGTCTCTTTGGGGGTCTCTTTGGCGATCTCTTTGCATGTTGCTTCCCCCTTGCCAACCGCTCGCCCAACCAACGCGCCCCCGCCGGTGCCGCGGAAGGCTTCCCTATTATGCCCGTACGCGTCGAACAGTAGGCTGTACAGCCCGTGCCTCTCCACCTGACCGTCCTCGTTGTGAGACGAAATGATGTTTTTCACCAGCCGGTTGTGCGAGACCCACTGGGTGAAGTCGCTCTGATTGTAGGTGCACTGGGCGGGCCGGCCCGCATCCCCCTCGCGGGCGACGCTCTCCCCACTGGCCGCCTCTTCACTGGCCGCCTCTTCACTGATCGCCTCTTCACTGACCGCTTCTTCACTGGCGAGCGCGGCCACCCCGTCTTTGTAGCTGCCTTCCTCCCAGCTGGCCATAACCCCCCTTTGGAGACTCTCCCCCGACAGCCTTCTACCAGCAGCTTGGCCATACCACTGCTCACCGCTCTCGTAGCGCCCCCCCCCTACGGCCACCACAGCGCATCGATTGCTATCCTCTGCACGAAGGAACGTCTCGTTGCTCCCCCAGGGAAAGCCATTCCTCGGAAGGCTCTCCACCGACGCATCATCAGGGTAGCACTTCCCCCGGGACACGCCGCCAACGTCAGCGCCAACGTTAGCGCTATCGTCGAGATCTTTGTAGCTATACTCTGAGGTCCTGCTCAACCGACCACTGCTCAGCCGGCCACCGCTCAACCCACCACTGCCCAACCGGCCACCGCTCAACCGACCACTGCTCAGCCGGCCACCGCTCAACCCACCACTGCCCAACCGGCCACCGCTCAACCCACCACCGCTCAACCCACCACCGCTCAACCCACCACCGCTCAACCCACCACTGCTCCACTTGTGAACCAACCCTGCATCTACTTCCTTCCCATTTTGATCCCATTTCCTGAACCCATTTCTTGTCTCCCCATTGGCTGGAACTAGAACCACTCCCATCATCCCTTTGGGAGAACCGCCCACCTGGTCGTAAGGGACACTTGGAAGGGTGTAACAATTGGAAGCCTCGCTCGAGGGACTCCCCACTCGTTCTTCCCCCCACCAGGAGTGAAGAACCTCCCGACGTATGCTCCGGTTAGAAGACCCCACACAATTAGCATTCATTAAAGGTGCCCGTTTGGTGTGTTTCATTCCCACGGGGGGGAGAGCTTTCATCTGTCCGTTCGTCTGTTTGGTCCCCTCCCCGTAGTGATCACCTGCGTAAATTGGTTCCATCCCCCGGGGGGGGCACCCCGCATGGGCTTCCTTCACCTTCAGGACCCGCTGGCTATGATGAGCCATCTCGCTCACGCTCCTCCCCCCGATGGTATTAGCTTCTCCGCCCAAGTGATACACCACGGGGGCGTTCACCACAGGGGAGTTTACCCCCGAGGAGTTCACCCACGACGAGTTCACCCCTGACCAATTCACGCCCCTTCTGTCATCGCTCCACCGCTTCCCACCTTCACACTGATGCAGCAACGATGGAGACCCCCCCGCGAGGCTCGCCTGACTACTCCCATCGTAACTGCGGCGCGCCCAGTCCACTTGGTAACTTCCCATGCTGCCCATCTTAAGCGCAGCCAGGCTGTTTATCTGGGCGGTTGGAGCTGCTTGGCTCCCATTTGGCGTGCCCCCCTTTAGCAGGGCTCCGCCCGCCGACGTGTGGTATCCTCGTGCATATGCACTGCCCGGATAGCGCTGCTCCGGCATGGTCACACAGGGATGGTTCGGCAGCGCTTCACACAGGCTGTCCTTCCTCGTGACGTAGGGACGGTTTCGCCCCGTCTCAGCAGCGTTCCGCATTTTACCCCCCTGAGTTGCTTCCCCTGCAGTAGCCCTTTCGGACGGAGCGGCCCCCAGATGGTCACTTTCCCCTGGGTGGCACAGTGAGGAGATTAACTCGACGAGGCTGCAAGAGCAAAAGTAAATGTAAAAAATACAAAATAAAACAAAACGAAAATGCATTTACACACCCATCTGTGCGCACACGCACGCACACATTTGCTCACTTGTGTGTGCCGTCGGGGGGGACACAGTGAGGGAAAGACTGCTACCCCCCCTTGGCACTTCCGCTCTCCCTTTAGCTGAATTCCTAACCCCGCGCACGCGCCGCTGAGTTGGGGAAGCAGCGAAGGGGCAAAGAAAACAACGCGGGTGAAGCGAGCAAAACGAGCAAAGTGAGCAAAGCGAACAAACGAAGCGAACAAAAAAAAGCTAACAAAACAACGCGAATAAGGCGAGCAAAGCAACGCGAATGCGGCCAGCAAAACAACGCGGACGAAACGAATACGCGAACAAGCGGATGTGGCGAAAAGGCGATGCCGACTCTGCTGGAGGAAAGCAACACACGGCAGCGCGAAGGAAACGCGGATAATAATTCTTCCCCCAGGGGTGAGCTGCGCTGCACAGTTACACCGCATACGTGTCCATATGCCCCGCATACGCGCGCTGCTCACTGCTCACTGTTCACCGATCGCCCCCGACGATGCATTCCTGTGCACGGCTGACCGCCGCGTGCGCGCCCCGAGAGGGAAGCGCGCGAAAAAAAAAAAAAGCAGAAAGGCAGAGAAGCACATAAGAAGAAAAATAGAAAAACCAAATAATATCTCATCGTATCGCATCACACCGCGTGAAACACACCCGCTGACGACTCGCCATTTTCTGGAGTCGCTTTGGACAACTTAGCTTGGGGGCTCCTCCCTCGCGCCCCGTCCGCGCCGCCAACAGCGCCTCCAACCGCGAAGAGCGAATTTTAAAAAGTTTGCGCATAGGGTGATGTCCCGGTTGGTAGGAAGTTATTTTGTGTTTGGCCAGAGGGGGTGAACAAAAAAAAAAAAAAAGGAAAGAAGAAAGGAGGGAAAGAAGTGCCGACGAAAGATGGCAGACGAAAGATGGCAGACGCGCGGAAACACACTGGCGAAAAACCATACGCAGTGGAAAGAGCGCCGCGCGAACAGAAGGGCTAACCCTGAGCAAATGAAAAGCGCGCCACGTGGCGCCTGTGCAGCTCCGTGCGAGCAAACAAACAAGGGGAAACACGCCGCTGTAGTAACACCGATGTGGCAGCAACGCTGTGGCACCCCCCTAGCGAGAGGACACCTTCGCCACGTGCACGGACTTCCTGTAGAAGTAGTACGACTGAATATCCAACAGCAGCAGCAGCAGGATGATGAGCAGGAAGACGTAGAAGCGAGAGGAAATAGATTCGCACTTCTTGGTCTCCTCGTTCAGCGTGTAAAAGTACCAAACGGAGCAGTCGGGGTCCACGCAGATGTTCAAGGCGGGCTCATAAAATTGATTCCCCACACACTGGGCCCTCTGTGTGCATCTGTCATTTGAAGAGTGGTACTCTTTCTTGTTGGCGAAGCCGACTCTGTAGTTCTCCTGGTCCACCACGACGTAGAAATTGTTTATTACGTATGTGCCGAATTTGATCAACGGCTTGGTGGTCCTCCCGCTGTTTTCGCTGGAGACTCCTTCGTGCACGTCCGGCAGCACGCAGAGGTAGCCGTCGTTCTGGCCCTCCTCGTTGATGATCAGGTTGTCCAGCGGGATGTGCACTTCTTGGATGCCCCCACGGGGGGGGTCTCCACCGATCTCTCCACCGCTCCCCCCCCCGATGTTGTTGTCGCTCACCGTGTCGTTGTCCGAGAGGTAAAACTTGAGGACGGGGAGGGGCCGGCTGCCGGGGTCCACGGCGCACATCCGCGGCACGGTGCCCTCGTCAAAGGTAACCTCCTTCCTCTTGGGGATGCACCTCTCATCATTCTTGTTCACGGGTAGGTACTCCATCAGGCTCAGCCAAAACATCTTGGGAAGTACCAAACACTTGCTACTCAAGTCAATCACTCCCTGCCAGTTGCTACTGTACTTTCCAAAAATATTATTTTGACACACTTCCAAATTGTACAGGGTAAACTGCATGAAGGAGTCAGAGAAGATCCCTCCTCTTTCTCTCGGCTCCGACCATACGATTGGCCCGAAGCTTTTTTTATAATCCCCTATGTGTATTTCGGATGTGCTTCCACTCGGCTCTGCCGCTCCATCTGCTTCGTTCGAGCTTGCCTTCTTCGGAACGAACTTAGCGTAGGATGAAGCCCCCCTTTTGGAGTCCTCCTGGGTAGGGGACTCCACGAACGGTTTGACCGAACCTTCCGGCAAATTGACATCCAGGGCGTAGAGCGAGTTGCTCTTCTCGACGATGGTGTTCCACGCGCTGACGTTCCTGCAGCTGAGTTCCCTCCCGGCCAGCCCCATCATCCCGTCGGTGTCTTTGAAGAGGCTCCACCCTTTGTAGAGGCTCAGGTCCGTGACCAGCTTCACGTCTGTGTTCTGGAAGGTGGCGTCTGTCTCTCCGCCAGCAGCGTTCGCGTAACCCACTTCTTCCCCTCCACCCGCCGCGTCCCCTCCACCCGCCGCGTCCCCTCCACCCGCCGCGTCCCCTTCACCCGCCGCTTTCTCCGCTCCCGCCGCTTTAACCAAATCGAGCACCTCCACGTCGTCCGAGCCCTCCACGTGGCTCTCCGTGAACTTGAGCGAGTCGTAATACATGCTGGGGTACTCCGCCTTATTCTCCAGCAGCAAGTTGCTGTCGCTGTAGCACTCGTACGACTTGGACAGGATGGCGGGCAGGCACAGAAGGTCGTTGTTACACCACGTGGAATTCCTAGACGTGTTGGGATCGTAGCAGACCCGATTCTTCTCCTCCCCCTCCTCATCTACGTGGCACGCTTGGGAGTCCTTCATAAAAACGTATATGCCCTCCACTCTACTGTTCAGAGCCAGCTTCAACGGCTGTCCTCCCACTTTCACATTTGTATATAAATTCTTGTTCTCCGTAAAATGCACATTTAATACACTCCCTTGGAAGGAACCATCTGGGCTATGTCCACCGCTGGTCGGTACTTCCAGATGGTCACCCATCACAGACGAGAGCATTCGCTTGGTCACCTTATGCCTACTGGGGAGCATGTCAACGCAGCTGTAAGGGGGACCACCCCCCAGTGGAGCTGCTTCTCCCCCGTCCCTCTTCCCCTTCCACGTGATCCACTGCACTGTGTTCATCCCAGATGGGTTTGTCTCCCCTTTGGGGGACCCCAACAACCCCCCTCCGTATGTCTCCTCTTCCAACTGTTCACATTTTACGTTTCCCAAGTTGTACACGCGCGGGGTATCCTCACCAGGGTGGTCATCCCAACTGCTCATATGATCATCCTCCCTGGCTACACCCAAGTGCATTCCCCCATGCCACTTCCCCTCCCCCCGCAGGAGCAGCGGCAGAAGGAGCGGCAGAAGGAGTGGCAGAACAAACCAGCCTCTGCATTTTACATGACGCAAATCCATTAATTCGTCTTACACGTACAGGCATACATACGGACGGAGGTACACACATGTGTATGTGCACCCACAGTTAGGGGGGGAGAGGGACGCCTCGCCGAAGCGCTGACGCAGTTGTGCCGAAGTTGTGCCGCACTTCTGCCGCAATCGTGCCGAAGTCCTTCTCCACTTCCTCACCTCAGCTGGCCAAATGAGAAACGAGGTGGACCGGGAAAAGCAGGCTGCGCGAAGCCAAGGCGGCTAAACACAAGTCGAACGGGGGCGGAGGAAATCTTGTGATAAATCTGGCGATAAATCTGACGATGCGCGAATCAGACCACACCAAAGCGGTCGAAAAGCGGTTTGTTCATCCTCGGCGCGTCAAGCAAAAGCTAAAAAAGTTGAAAAAGTTGAAAAAGTCGAAAAAGTTGAAAAAGTTGAGAAACTCGAAAAACTATAAAAACACATGTTTCGTCGTCATCCCTTTGCTCAATCCTCTTTTTCTTTTTTTTTTTCCCCCGCCATCTGCCGCTTTAAAGAATGCATGTAAGATTTGCATAAACATACATACGTACATACATGCGTATGTATATATATATATATGTTTTTTTTTTTTTTTTTTTTTTTTTCCTTTTTCGTAAAATTCACCTCCCTGTGGAACAATTTCAAACCCGTTCGAAAATCACAGGGCGTAAAAAAAAAAGTGCGAAGTTGGGAGGGGCCCCCTTCTGTCAACGCGATTAGCGCGCGCATGAGGTATACCCGGTTGGCGATTCCTCTGTTTGGTAACTCCTCTGATTGGCGACTCCTTTCATTGGCAACTCCTTTCATTGGCGACTCCTTTCATTGGCGACTCTTTCCTTTGGACCAACTTGACCTCCTTCCTTTCACTTCTTTTCCCCACGGTGAGAGATGCGGGACCGACGCGCGAAGGCGCGGCCAAAGATGGGACACTACCACGTGGGTGTGCACAGATGGAATGGAAAGGGAGGGGCCGCTGGCGATGCGGTGAAAAGTCGCCAGGTGTACAACCCTATGGGAACACACCCTCGCAGCGCCAACTGCCATATAGGAATCTCCAACGGGGAAAACTTACACCTTTGCGAAAGGGGGGGAGACCAGTCGCGTCCCCCTAATCGGATTGATCTTTGCGGGTGTACCTACTTGTGTGAAATTTTTTTTTCTTTTTTTCCCCCGCCCCTGAGTTAAGCATTTCCAAAATGGTGTGTACGGACGGACTGCTTATCGTCCATGTTTAGAAAAAAAAAAAAAATAACATCCTGGAGAATGCCTCCCCACCTAACGTCGATTTTAATTTTTCTACCGATCGGTTAACGCAAAGTAGTTTCTTCTTCCCAACCATTCGATCTCTCTTTTTTTTTTTTTTTACAAAGAAAAGGCACCCATGCGTGTACCATATTCAGGTCAGCTCACCAACTCGCTGATAACAGTTGCATGTACGTACACCTCTCAGACATGTCGACTGTGAGTATCGTTGCCCCTCACCTCCCGCGGTGTGCTTTATCTCTTGGTCCTTTTCAACCGCACGCTGTTTGTCTCCGCGACCGTTTTTCCTTCTTTTCCCGTTGACCGTGCCTTTAAACCACTCAACGCCATCCCGCATGTTCCTCCCCGTTCAAATCTGCCACAGCCGAACAGGAAACACAACAAAGTGTATAACAATAAGCCCTCCACAAATAGGTGTGCATCGAAAATAACCTGCAATTGCCGCTGCTCCCTCCTGTGCGTCATTTTTTTTTTTTTTTTGTTTTATCTCATCCTTTTCCTTCACGTGGAAAATAGTTAAACCCTATTTTTCCTACACTCAGGAGTGCACATCATTGTGCATTGTTTTTGTACCCTGCAGCTCTGCAAACTTGCTCTGTTTCCCCCTTGTTTGTTTGTCTGCCTGTCTGTCTGTTTGCCTGTTTGCCTGTTTGCCTGTTTGCCTGTTTGCCTGTTTGCCTGTTTGCCTGTTTGCCTGTTTGCCTGTTTGCCTGTTTGCCTGTTTGCCTGTTTGCCTGTTTGCCTGTTTGCCTGTTTGCCTGTTTGCCTGTTTGCCTGTTTGCCTGTTTGCCTGTTTGCCTGTTTGCCTGTTCTTTTCTTTCTTTTTTTTTTTTTTTTTTTCTTTTTTGCCTGAACAGTAATGACTTGCTCACCCGTGCACAACCTCCCCCAAATGGAACGACAATTGAAATTGAAATTTTTAAGAAAAAAAAAATCTTTTTTCAAATCATGTAAGCATCCATAAATAGATACACTTGTGCTCTTCACAGAGTGACCATTTGGGACTTGCGCTCAAGCTATGAATCGGTTAACTAGGAATGGGCTTATCAGTTTATCGGTTTATTTTATTTTTTTTTTTTTTTTTTTTTTTTCACTCCCGCCAGTGGTAGATCACAATTATCTAGTGATGGACGTCCGTTCCCTTGACAAGAGGTTACACGAATGTTCTTTTCCCCCCCCAGTGTGTGTACCCCTCCGAAATGGGGTTCCAATTTTTTTCACCCCCGAGCGGTGCACAGTTCGGGCGTGTGCGTTTGGCGGTGAAATCGCCTGACCCGCTCATATCGCTGCAACGTTTGGTGGAAAAATCGCCTGACCCGCTCATATCGCTGCAACGTTTGGCGGTGAAATCGCCTGACCCGTTCACGCAATTCCGCGCAGCTGCAAAGACGACGTCGAAGATTTGGACACTAAGAAGAGGATAATGGTTACACGGCAGACGTGAGCAGAGTCATCTGGGATGGCGAAAGAGAGGGAGAGCGAACGAGAGGGATAAAATGCCATTCCCCGCAGCCTCCGCATAACCAACAAACGCCAGGCATTGCAAACTTCATCCTCCCCCTTCCCCCCACATTTTTTCGTTCAACGGCACACACGTAGAGCATGCTCATTATGTGTAACTATTACTACATCCTGAGCAGTGCGCAGATCTATTTTAAGCATTTTAAACGATTGAAATATTACAAAAAAATGAAAAAATATACGAATAAACAAGAAAAAAGTTCTGGAAAAATGCACTTTCGCTCCTTGTCCAGAATTGCTAATCGTGCGACATATTGCGACCTTTTGCAAGAAGCAAAAAAACAAAAAAAAAAAAAAAATATCGCTCATTTCAAGGACACAGAAAGGGCAAAGGAAGCACATGCCGATCGAACAAGCGCGGATGACCCTATTCACCATCACATGCTCGATGCATTTGAAGCACATTATAGGGCCATCATAGGTACACTCACCATGGAAAATGTACATTCCTTGGCAAATGAGCTTCAAGATTTTTATTTCATCCCAAAAGCGCGACTTATTAGTTTACATTACACATTAATTGTAAAAAATATGTACGACGATTTAGATTTATTTTTTAAATAACTACGCAAACCATCGCTTCTCAAGTTGCTCATCGCAGAGGAGGCGCTGCCGAGTCGTCAGCTGACAACGGACACACCCTTCTCGAGAGCGCATTCACGCGATGCCTCCCCCACTATCTGCCCGTATACCCGCACGAGCCATATTTCGAACGCGGACAAGGGGGACAACGCGAACAACGCGGACGACGCGGACGACGCGGACGACGCGAACAACGCCGCCTTCCGCTACTGCCTCTTGAACTCGTACTTCTTGTTCTCGTAAAACAGGTCCGTCTTCGCGCTTCCCAGGTTCACGATTTTGGGGCAGCCGTCTCGCTACGGGAGAGGGAAGAAAAAGAAAAAAAAAAAAAAAAAAAAAGATAAAAAAAAAAAAAAAAAAAGATAAAATTAACCAAGTTACGTTAACAACGTTACGACAAATCGCGCAGAATGAACGGCGGTCCACTCCCGCCGCGCTCAATCACAGCGAGGAGACTACTTCATACACACGCGCACCGCCGCGCATGTGTGCATTCCTTACGTCCTTCTCGCACAGGCAACACTCCTTACAGTAGTACGCGTCCGATATGCCCGTGCCTCCGCAAATGATGCATCTGCCCTGCGAACGGGGGGTGCGGGGGACAAATATAAAGGGGCAGTCGCCTATAGGTCGTTTCGCCAACGTAAGCGCAGGCCAGGGGGGTGATAGTTACAACCCTACGAATGTGCATGTGAAACACTAAGAGGGTCTTTCCAGTGGGGAGCTCCCAAAGGTGCAATCCTCTGGGGGGGACCGCCCCTACCTGGTAGCTTCCATAGTTACATTCGTCGCATATCCGCACGAGGGTGTAGGGCCTCACGTAGGAGTCGCAGATGGGGCACTTCCCGTCGCACTTTTCACATAGCCTGCCAATGGCTGCGAGGTAGGAAGGTTCGAAGGGGGGGGTAACAATGGAGGGAATATTACATCCACGTGGGTGAAGGGGTACGATGACGCACATCTATCGTCGTGACCAGGGGGCGCGAACAACCGCAGATGTTAATGGGTCTACGTTACGCGAATGGGGGAGGGGGTCGCCGGCCAGCCGTCCAGCCGCTTGCCGCCCCGCCCCGTCTTATAATTGCGCAGCTGCGTTCGTCGCTTCGCTGTTTCATCGCTCTCTTTTGCCGCTCTGCTTTGCTTCGCGGCGGCCATCCGCTCCAGGCATTACCTATCCCGGGCTGCTTGCGGCACATGATCAGGTCGGGGTCTGCGGGGGGGCAAAGTGAGGTGAAGAGTTTGTCAGCCCAACGAGCGCCGCAAAATTGAAAGCGACTTGTCCGCTCCGAAGGCACAGCTGTTTGTGCGTAGCTACGCGGGAGCTGCTGATCGGTGGGGGTTCCCCCATCTGGTCATTCTATCATTCGGTCATTTTGTCATATCATTTATTTATTTTTTTTTTTCTTTTTACGATGCTTGGCTGCCATTGTCGCTGCTAAGTTGGGGGGAACAAAAACGTTGGAGGGGAAGTAGGATGGGGTTCGCGCCAAAGGAAAGTCGCAATGAAGGAAACGTCGCAATGAAGGAAAGTCGCAATGAAGGAAAGTCGCAATGAAGGAAAGTCGCAATGAAGGAAAGTCGCAATGAAGGAAAAGTCGCAACAAACGAAAGGTAACAACGAACGAGCAGTTCTCACTTCGCATGCACGTTCATAACTACTGTGCCTGCCCTCTTCGCAAAAAAAACAGCAAACAATTTTTCCTTCCGTTTGAAGCCCGAGAGCATGTCGCTACGTGCGACGATGCCGACCTGCGCAAAAATTGCCCCGCTTAGAAGCGGTGACGGAGCGGCGACCAATCGTGCGAGCTTTACCAACCAGGTGAGGTCCCCTTCGCGTCAATTATGGGAAGGCAATTGTATGGCTCCCCCATGAGGTGACTCCCCAACGTGGGTTCATTTTTCTCTACAGGTTCGCCGCAAGAGCTTCCAGTTTACGCGTAAGTTCAACGGCATGCAGGGGCGCAGCGCACATCCACGACGTAGTGGTACACGCGCGGCGCGTAGGACTTCACGCGCTCCACGTGCAGGATCGAGACGACCCAGTGGGTCCCGTGCGCCAGGTAGTCCTTCAGGGCGAGTTTAAAAATTTCCAGCAGGACGAATTGAGCAAAGTGGAGACTCGCGGGGACGTTGTTGCTTCTGTAGGGGCCCTTCGCCTTCTTCCCCAATTTGTCGCCACCCCCCCCGGGAACCTCCTCACCAGGGGGATAGGATGACTGCCCAATGGAGGGGGGTCCTCCACTCTGCATGCCGTCCGTCTGTTGGAACCCCCGTCGAACCAACTCAGGAAGGGACAAACTATTTACGGTAGTCTCACCAACCCCGTTGACGCTGCTCACGTAGCTGTAGGTGCTTACTTGACAGACGAACTGCTCTCGGAAGACGTTTTCCCCAACGCCGTGTATGTGTAGGGTCCCGCCCACCTTACCGTCCAGAAGGTGAAAGGCATTGCACCAGGCGTCTACACTGTGTGGCAACAAGCCGAGGAGAACACGATGACACCTCCGAAGGAGCTTCGCATTCTTCGTCACGGCAAAGGAGTTCTGCCTTAGAAGGTGCAAATGGGTGGCCTTAATTTTATTCATCCGTATAGCATCCCTAAGTAGCTTCAAAGAATCCCCATTGATGTCACATGCGTAGAACTCCTTTATTTTCCCCTCACCTACAAACTTTAGGATAGGCAAAGTGAAATAGCCAACGCCACAGAACAAATCCACCACGATTTCCTTGCTCGCCACCATGTTAGTTCGGTTGAGAAATAGCCTCTTCATCCTCTCCTTCTCTGTCCCATTGCCTGAGCAGAACATGCACTTCTGCAAGTCTAGCTTATACACGACATTATTTTCTACGTGTATCGTTTTGGTGTTCCTTCCGAGCACTACGTGGATTTTATTTTGTCTCTTCGCTCCTTCTATCCTTTCGTAAATGGCTATCGCTTTGATTCTTCTCCCTCGTGGGTTGTTCTTTCGCCCCTCTTTGCTTTCGAGTAGGTCTTCCAGCTGCTTCTTCAGTTTGGCTAGTTGATCCACCCTCACTGCGCGCCGTCCAGCGGGTGGGGGGGACCGCCAGGGGGGGTTCAAAAGGTGCACATTTTCTCCCCCACCACGATAATGACCTTCTTCCCCCCCACCGCAGGGCGATCCGCTCTCCCAGCGAGTCGCCAAGCCGCCCAGCACAGTGCGCCTCCTCGCCAGACTCGCAATTTTAAGAAACGTCCCAACGCGCCTCACGCGCAGCTTCGGTTGCCTCCTGGTCGCCTCCCCTCCGTGGCCACCCCCGAACCGGTTGAACGCGTCCCTCACGTCCAGCCAAAGTGCGTCCACCGATGAGATGATCTTCCTACCGGTGCACTTCCTCAGCAGGGCCCTCAGCTGGGCGTACTTCCCCGTACACTCCCCCGTTTGCTTCGACGCTCGCTTCGCCGCTCTTTTCGCCGCCCGGTAGAGCCGGAGAACCCCCCCCAAATGCCTCTGGTGGAAAACCACGATGCCCCCCAAAACCTCGTATTTGGCGCTGGCCCTCACGATGAGCTTCCTCTCGGACTCGCTCAGGTACTTCTTCACCTTCTCATTAGCAAAGCTGTTGAACAGATTCGCCAGGCAACTCTTCAAACTCGTTTTTTCCTCCCCCCCATGGGAACTCCTATGTACGTAGAAAATGTGTCCTTCCTCTCTAAGCTGTATCTTCTCAAATGGAAAAAATCGCCTGACCTGTTCATAATTTTTTAACATTTCTATTTTTTCCACAACTGGGAGGAGAAAGGAGTCCTCCTCATTTTTGCCACTTATGCCTCCCTTGTACACCTCAATTTTGCGACTCTTATCGAATGCCCCCATCCTCTCCAGCGCTGTTTTCACCTCCTTCACGTAGGTTCGGTGCTTGGCAATTAGGTAGAGCAGCTCCTTCGGTGGCTTCTTCCCTGGGGGGGTCTCCATTCGGCTGCGACTGGCCCTCCGGCGCGACGTCCTCCCAGGTCTCTCTCCCCTCCGTTCGAGGTAAAAATGGGATTTGGCCAACTGGCCCTCCTCTCCCGCTTCGTCTACGCGGCTGTCCATGCGGTTGTTCGTCGCTTTACCTTCCCATTCGTTCACCTCCTTTTCTTCCCGCTTCTCTCCCCCCTTCTCTCCCCCCCGCTCGAGCAAAACCCTTCTACAATTCGCCACAACGGGCACGTCGAAGAAACTCCCGAAGGTGAAGACGGTGCACCCGCCGCCGACCACATACAGGTAGTCCCCCTCACTGGCAACCTTCGCCCTCACGTACATACTCTTGAAGGGGAACGCACCCAGCCGATACCACTTGCTCTCCTTCATCCGAAAGAGCCACACATCGTTCAGCGTTCGATGCATGTTGAGGCCTCCCATAAGGACAAAATCGTTGTGCCCCCACAAGCATGTCGCGTGAGAGAAGCGGTTCAATGGGAAGGCCCCCTGGCCATCCTCCCCGCTGGCTCCACAGCGAACGTTAAAGAAGTAGTCCCTCTTCACGTCATACGTGTGTAAGTGCTCCATACGGTCTTCTTCTCTGGACTCACTCGAGGGTGCACCCTCCACCCAGGCAGAGGAACACCCCCCGACGATGTGGATGACGTTCCTCCTTTTATTATACACCATGGTGTGGTTCTTCACAAAGGGGGGGGAGATCGCCCCCTCTCGATTGCCCTTCCCTGAGCGGTTCTTCCTCTCCCATTCGATGACGGCAGTTACCCCCACGGGTGTGTTCCCCTGAACGGGTAGTTTCTCCCAAACGGTCGGCTTCTCCCAAACGGTGAGCTTCCCCTCCCACATGTCATTCAGCACTTCATTCCCCTCCGTAACGCCGCCGTGCACGTAGAAGAGGTACACCTCCTTCTGCTTCTTGCGGTACCTGCGGACGAGAGCGCACGCGTGTCGGTACCTGCCGCGGGGTCGAGCGGGGTCTTCACCATGGCCGAGCGGATCACAGAGCGGATCACCGCGCGCATCCCCACGACTTCTCCCCCCGCTGCGCCGCCACTCCGCCGCGCACCACGCATTCCTCCGCACGTCGTACAGCCAAACGTCGCTCGAGCAACTCTCAGGACTCCTCCTCCCACCAAACACACACGCGTAGTTGCTGTCCAACCGGAAGAAGCAATGGTAGGACAGTGCTGGCAGCGGCGTCTCGTAGCTCCAAAGCTTCTTCCTCGAAACGTCAAACACTTTCAACTCCCTACTCCTCACCCCCTTAACAAACCCGCCAAACAGGTAAATCTTCCCCTCCCCTATGAACATATCATGCCCCCAAACGAAGAACTTCTCCAAATCCCCCTCACTGGAAAGGAGCTTCCACTGCAATGGGGAGTCCCCTCCCACTGGGGAGGAGCCACTCCTGATGTGTCCCTCGTCGGACAGTTCTATGCTGTACCTGCTCAGTTTGGTTCCTCCCTTAGCCACTCCGTTTGCCACTCCTTTTGCTTCTTCTGCTTCGTTTGCTTCTTTCGCTCCTTTCGCTTCTTTCGCTCCTTTCGCTTCTTTCACTCCTTTCGCTCCTTTTTTCTTCTTTTCCCCCCACTGCGTGTTTGACATTGTGGGGCTCCCGTTTTCTTCTTTTTCGCCTGACCAGGCAAGGTCCTTTGGGGCGGTTCCCCGGGGGGGACGTCCTCCCCCTTGGTTGCACTCCCCCCACTGCGTGCTCCCCCTGTAGCAGCGGTAAAACCCCACGAGCTGCCTCAAATTCTGGTCCATCTTCCCATTGCACAGGCTAAGCAGCTTCGCGATGGAGTCCTCCCCCAGGGAAGTAACCCCCCCCAGAGAAGTAGCCTCCCCCACGTAATGCTCCAGACGCATGGACCCCCTAATCGCCACAGTAAAGTAGCGGCTAAAGTTCAGCAGGCCACTCTGCTTCAGCCCAGCCATCTGTGCCACCTTCAGCAGCCTCAACGCACTCACCAGGTTGGCACACTTAACGTGAATGATAAACGGTTCAAATTTTAAAAAAATCTTTTTCGTCTTCTTTGGGGGCATTTTGGTGAGCTCTTCCCCATCCGTCCAGATTGGCTCTCCCCTGTGGTGGTCACCTCCACTTGGCGGGCTCCTCTGTGGAGTAACCACTCGGGAGTCCTCCTCCTCCCCTGTCTCACTAACATGGGGTGAAGTTTCCCCACCAGTTAGGCACTCCGTTAAAATGCGCTTCACCAATTTGGAGTCTTCTCTCAAATTTTGGTGCATATGGCTGGAGTAATATATCTTCACATTTTTTTTGTGTTTTGGCTTCTCCCTCTCGGGGGATGCCTTTCTTCCCGTCGCGGTGGGGTCAGCTGGGCCACCCCCGTGGTAACTCCTCCTTAGGTACGAAACGAACGCGTCTTCCTCTTCCTCCTCCCCCGCTTCGTTCTCTTCACCCACTTCTTTCTCTTCACCCGCCTGCCCAAAGATGACCAGCCTCCCCGAACAGCACGAGCTGGTGAAATACTCGGGGCTTCTGTTTATCTCGTAAATGCAGGGAGCGGCCAGCAAGTCGATGCTTTTCTTAATGGACTTGTCCGCTGCACCATCATTCAGGTTTCTCTCCTCCACCATGCGTTTGACCTGCTCTTCCATCCCTCTGGGGTCCTCCCCAAAGGTGTCCTCCCCCTTCCCTGCTGCTCCCCCTTTACACCTCCTGAAGATGTTCACATAAACGTTGCACACGTCACGTTGGCAGTTCTCATAAATAGAGGCGTACCTGGGGAGCTCCCCCCCCATGTCGACGACCCTCTCTGCGTCTCTCTTCCTCCTCAGAAAGGGGTCCATCGTCACGCCGATGTGCGTAAGTAATTATCTGTGCGGCGGTTCGCCTCGTTGGTGAGTCTCCCCTCCTCGGTGCATAGACAGTAGGGAAAATCAGGCAGACCCTTTGGCCTCTCTCCCTTAGCGGAAAGGAAGCAACTCTCGCAGGGGGGTCCCCAAAGCGGGTGTTGCCTCCCAGCTGGTGGTTCATACGTGAGCGAATGCGTAGGGGCCTACCCATGAGCACATACTCAACGTGGCTTCGAAATGCGACGTTTCTTTTTCCTTTTCCAAAGTGAGCAGTGCACCACCCATGCGCGGGTCGAGAGTCACCCGTTGAGAGGCAAACTGGTAAAGCAGCGAAGTGGTAAAGCGATAAACTACGTACCAATTTGACGTGCCAAATGGCCTTTCAAACGGCAGGCCTACAATGTTTGCTCCTTTGCAATCGGAAAAATGACAGAAGAAACTGCAGGGGTGCAAAAGAGGGAAAGAGTCATTCTGCCCCTGTCATCCCAAATGGCAGTCTCGCAAAAATAAGAAATGACTGCAACATGTATGGCGGGGAAAAGGCACACCTCAAATCAAATGCATATATGCAGAGCAATCGCTGGGACACCCCTTCACGTGGTAAACCCACTTGGGGGGACATTCACGTAGAAATTTCCATCCCCTAGGCAAACGCCGTCAACGAATTGTTCTTTCGCAAAGGGGTGGCAGTCTGCGCCGTTTTTTTTTTTTCTTCCTAATGTCTCACAAAGGATCCGCGAAGTGCATCCCCTTTTTTTTTTTATTTATTTTTATTTATTATTTTTTTTTTTTTTCCAATATTCACTTGAACGGTAAAACGACGCCACCTCCTACATGGTGGAAAAAACCGCATGCGACGTTGAAGCGACGTTGAAGCGACGTTGAAGCGACGTTGAATCGCCACAGTTTTGCCATTCCCTTTGTTTCCTATGCGAGACGTGAACCGAGGGGCGGCAAAGCGGGCAAGGTGGGAAAAATAGCGCCGCGCACGGGGAGAGCACGCGGGGCCTCTACTCTCCACAGCATAGTGCCAATCTTTTGTTCAGCTTAGGTAACCTTGAGAGGCAGCTAGGGGTTGCCTTTTACATCTCTCAAGTAGGATGCGCCCCCTCCCATTGGACCATCAGCAACTTGTAAGCGGATAACACTACCTGCCCTGCATACGGATGGGTGCCCCCAAGTGAAGGTATATAGGTATATACTTTCCGCAGAAACGACATCTGCGCAGCCGCGACGCCTCCCCCAATGCGCCGCACCGCGTATTACTATATTTTCGAAGCAACGAGAATGGCGCGTGGGTTATGCTCACCGGGCATCCGCCACCCGTCACCCGCCACGCATCACCAATACGTACTCCCTCACGAATGGCACTAGCGAACATGCCCCACATGGTATATTATATATGCATTATGTATACATACCGTCATACATGCATACTATGCTGCAACCGTTTGTATGATACTTCCCAGCTGCTTGGCCGCCCTCCCTTGTGTTTGTTTGTAAAGAAAAAAGGGGGATTTTCACGCAGTTCGCTCAGGCCAAAACAGGGCGATGTTCACTCTGTTTCGTTTTCCCTTTACGTAAGGCTGTTTTTTTTTCTGCTCACGCTGCAGCCAATGTGCCACACGAAGTGATGCACTCGCTCGCTGGAAAGGTTCAATTCGAAATCCAATTTGGCGCTTTCGCTTTAATTGGGCATTTCGGATGGCAGCCACGCCCCCTCGGCCATTTGCCAATCACCGCTCAGCATGGCCAAGTGGGTTGACCACCTGCCATGAGATGCATACCCTCGCCCCTCACGCGATCATCCGTGCGCGCCAGATTATGAGCATATGTGCCATTATGTATTGCGCATGTACGTAATATATATATAAGCAATTTATACGCAATATATATATGTAATATATATATGCTTATATATGTTTATATTTTTTTTTTTTTTTTTTTGACTCACCAAAATGGGCACTTTTCACCACTTTCGCAATTTTTGCCTGACCTGTTAATGCAAAATTTGCCATTTTGTCCGTGTATTCCTGATTTAAAAAAAAAAAAAAATCACCCTCATCTGCCGCTTGACTTCTTAAGTTGTTCGTTCATGCATACCGCGCGCTTTCATGTGATCCCCCACGCACGCCGCGGACGTGTTTATATGCCCACTTAACCCATCCGACGCACGGAGGCCCCCGCTCGAACCAACTCGCAAATGCCGCATCCCCCTTCAGCCAGCAAAATGAAATTAGGCAAAGGGAACATTTGCGCAGCCAGCAGAGCCAGCAAAGACTCCCCCAAGTTTCTCATGAATTTTAAAATTAAATGAAAGGGAGAAGAGAAGAAAGAAGAGGCAACATATAAGGCAAAGAAGAAAAAGAAAAAGGCAAAAGAAAACGTGCAGGCAGCTGCGCAGCTGTGTGCCCCTATCTCCACGCGCTGCGCCCCCCTGTACGGGCCCTTCACTGCTGCGTTTATAAGATTGATGAGTTTGAGACATCGCCCCTGTGCATGTACATGTTTATTTCACTTTATATACCATCACCCCTGTGCACACTCGGGAGGGCAGTTCTTCAACCGGTTGAAGGAAGGCCCCCACCGACATCCCCCCTTTTAAACACGCATGTATGTATTAAACGTGGTTTAACTGTCCTTCCGTACTGCTTCTTCTTCTTCTTCTTTTTTTTTTTTTTTTTTTTTTTTAAGTGAGACAAAGCGTTCCGCATAGCGCTTCACTCCGAGGGGGAGAGAGGAACAAAACAATTACACGAATTGCTCCTTCTCTCTTCACCCCTGTACACTTTTATGGAATAATTTTTTAAGTAACACACAAAGGGGACATCCATACAAGTGCATGTCGTACGTAGTAACCAACACTTTCATCCCCGTTTACCCATTTTGAAGTACCCACAGTGCGCGCGATAGTTTATCCCCTTGCGCACCTGTCTTTGTGGCATTAGTTCATCTGCTTATCTGCCCATTTGAAGCCACGCCCCTGGCGCCGCGGCATCGCAGCACCGCCCTGTTAAGTCCCTTTAAAGGGGTTACCTCTGTTCTGCCCCCTTCTCGTACTACCGAGGGGGGGTGTAAGAGTGACCCCATTCTGGCTCCCTTCCTTTTGGATAAACTTTTTTTTTTTTTCCCCTTTTTTTCCCCTTTTTTTCCCCTTTTTTTTGTGTATGCTTGCCGTTTTTAATTACCCAATCGCAGAGTACCCCAGTGCGAATATTTTTGATTGTCTCTTTTGAAACAGCTGGGCGAGTGGGTCGACCACCAGGGGGGAAAGAAGAAGTCTCGACGTTGTAAGCCGTCCCCAGCCCCACCCCCAGCGTGCACGCACATATATGCGTACGTACCCAGGGTATGTCCCCCCATGTGTATACGTCCGAGCACACCGCAGAAAAAAATAGGACAGACGCAGAATCGAGCAACCATGCAGAGGCAGACACACATTTTTTAAATGCCCATTTGCACGTATCAATTTTTAACTCATTCGCTTGCCTCCTCAGCAGCGTAACGTCGAAAGGGTGCGATCATCTGTCTTTTTTTTTTTTTTCTTTTTTCGCTTCCCCGTGTGACGTGAGGAGGCTTATCAACTTGCAAGTAGGGCAGAGCAGCTTCCAGGTTGGTGAGCACCGAGGAGTTGGACCATCCACTTAAGGAAAACTACCCGCTGCTGTCCCTTTACGCTACCCCAGCCACACCACCCAGGGAGAGCAGGCCGCACAAAGGAAGCTCAATAGCAAACTATGGAAGAAGAAAAACCGGACGAAGATGAGGAAGTTACAGTAGGAAAAAATATCATTCACAACAATTTCGAAAACGAGGATTTTCTGAGCAACTTTCGGCTTCTGCTAGAGCGTCAGTGGCCGGATGGAGTGAGGAGCGCCATAGAAAGGGGTGCAATAGCAAGAGGCACAGTTGAACGGGCTGCCGTTGAAAGAATCGCCATCGAAAGAGGCAAAGTTGAACGGGACCCAATTGAACGGGCTGCGGTTGAAAGAATCGCCATCGAAAGAGGCACAGTTGAGAGAAGCAAGTTTGAGGGGAGCGCCGCGACCAGCGAAGCGGGCCCGAGAGAGCCAGCCCGGAGGGAGGCAACCCGGAGGAGAGGCCAAGGCACGAAGAAGCTCATCATCCATTTGGTGCCCTCCCGCAAATCCGACCTCTACACCTTCTTGAAGAAGAAAAAGGAACAAGTGCTAAACAAATATGGAAAGGATGAAACTTATAAGTATGAAAGCCACATAAGTTTGACTGGGTATTTTTTTTGCAATAATATCGTCACCTTTGCGAAGAGTCTCTACGTGTATTTGTTTTATTATGTGAAGCTTTACCACGTGTCTAGGACGTTGTCCCTTCGGGATTTGTTCTTTTGCATTCCGTGTGGCGTCGGGGGGAGGTGGGAGAGGTTGAAGAAGCGAGACCAGCCGCATCCGCAGCCGCAACCGCAGCCGCAGCAGCTGCTAGATGTGCACCCCGCTTCCCCGGCGCAACCCGTAACGCGCAACGCCCAGGAGAAGCGCATCCTGACGACGAACGACGGGTACGTGATCATCCCCATCATGTGTGAGTGGCTAAAAAGGATTTTCGAGAACTTCCGTTTTTTAATTAAAAATGACAGTTTCGCATCGCGTAGGAAGTATGGCCAGGGGGGAAGGGACAAGTCCTCCAGAAGACACTTGCGCAAGCGTTCGGCGGTTAAGAAGGAGGGCGGCCACTTCGCTGGTGCAAGGGGGAGGCGGCACCGGGTAGAGGAAGAACAGTCGGAGGAGCTTCCACTAAGGATACCTTACCAAGGGAACAACGCTACAGGGGTGATACATCCCGTTGTGGGGGAGGAATGCCCCACGCCGTGTGAAGGTGGCAACACTCCCCTAGCGCAACACAATGGCGAAGAACCTGCGCTGCAGTCGTGTGCAAGGCGGAGCAGAGGACGGTGCAGTGTGAGCAGTGTTAGTACCTCCGCCAGCAGCGGGGACTTGGGGCTGTGCAGCGAGGTGGCGCAGGTTGAGGGCACCCGGGGCGGCGCGCAGGTGGGAGATGCCTCTCCTGCGTTGGGCCCCTCGGTTTGTGAAGAGGCGGACCCAGCGCGCAGCGGTGGAATGCGAAGAAGCAGTGGACTGGAACGAAGCAGTGGAATGGGAGGAAGCAGCAAACCCATTCGAAACTGTGGAGCCAGCCGGGGCAACAAGATAAAGTACCGGTACAACCACGCCAAGGTGCGCTTGCTCGAGTTCCGCATAAAGAACTGCAACCACATTTCCCTCGCCTCCAACCGGAGGGACCAGGGCGTGCAGAACGAGATTGCCCACATGTACAGAGACATGAAGTACCACTTCTCCAACTGCGCGTGGGACTTGGTGATGTTCGAGTGCGTGGAGGGGGGGGAGATCGCCAATGGGAGCGCAGGGGAGCGCCCCCCAGGTGGCAACCCCCTCTTGAATGAAATTTTTCGCTTCCGCAACTTCGCCGTCTCGTGACTTTCGCGGGGGTCCAGCAGCTGAGCAAAGGTACACCTGTTATATTTTTTATTTTTTCTTTTTTTGTTCGCGTTTTTCCCCCCGAATGGTAAGCCCTACCGCGTGTATTTCGTTTCACATTTGTGAAAGCGAACGGAAGTTTTTAATCCCCAATTGTGGAGAAGCATACACATATACATGCACATACACGCGTGTTTTTTTTTTTTTTCCCCGTGTACGTTTATGATCGCAAAATGCGTTGCATGTTCACCTGGCGTGCGTGACCGTTTAGCCCCCTTTGCGAAGGAGAGCAGAGGAAGAAGAACTTCCTCCCTGCCGCAGACACATGTCTACAGGGAAATTTGCCGAAAGGGGAGAAACCGGCGCGACCAATTTTTTAAACCGTCTTTAAAGGTATCAGAAGTTTTTTTTTTTACTCCAGTGGGTAAAGCACCCATTTTGGAGTGCCTCAAGGAGAGGAATTCCCATGTGTTGCGCGCAATTGGGTTGGAAGTTGTTAAAAGGGGGAAGATTGCTAATGAGTAGCTTCCTTGTGGGTGCTTCCCCAGTGTGGAGATACACACCCATCACGCACAAGCGTTTTGTGAAGTAAAAAAAAAAAAAAAAAAAAATGGCATGCGAAATGGCAAGCCGAGGGGCTAAGCTAACCTTTCACAGTTTGGCAAAAACGGGGTGGCGAAAGTTGTGGCCCTTCTGCAGCAACCAATCGAAGGGGGAACATCCCACGAGGTGCTAAGTAGCAGGAGGAGCTAAGAAGTGGCAGGGGGTGTCAACTGGGCACCATGGCGGATTTCCCATCGTGCGACCTCCCCGTCGACCTTTTTTCTGCACACAAGTTGGGATTAGCCATATTGGCTAGCCAAAATGGAAATCACACTTTTTCGCCTGAACAAAAAAAAAAAAAAAAAAAAAAAAAAAGAAGCAAACACGTAAAGCGTAAGGAGTGACGTGCGAAGTTAAAATCGTTCACACAGATCTGTCATTCCGCAAAGGCACACAGCAGGGCAACACGGCAAGCGCAGCTTTCCCCCCTTTCGCCACTTTTCTTCGACAACGTGTGGGCATACGCCTTATGGTAGCTGACCCGGCTGCGTCAGTCCTGCCCAGCTGCACACACAAACATGAGTGAACAGAAGTATGAACAAGCGGAAGACGAAGCGCACAGGAAAGGTGCGGCGGAGGAACGACTCACCTACCACTATGGCAGTCACCGTTCTGGGGGGGGCGGCCGCAGCGAGGGGCCTCGCGAGGGGCCTTGCGAGGCACAATTTTGCGAGGGCTATTCCGCACTGCGGGGCGACAGCGGGGGGAGCTCCAACTCGGGAACGTCCACACACGGGCTCAGCAATGGGCGCGGCAATGAACACCGCACAGTGGGAATAAATTTGTACACAGGACGGGCCCCGCATTCGAGCCGGGCCGATGCGCGCACCATGAGCTGTCAGGAAGACCCCCCCAGCAACTGCACACTTCATGTGAGGGGGTCGAGCCGTGCCAACCCCCCAAGGGACACACGCGTAGCTGCAAAGCGATGGCTCCTCCGCGATTGGTGTGGAGAAGCACACCCCTCATATGAGGCGCAGAATCGCAGCACGCACGACAGGGGGCACCACCTCGAGCTGTCCATACCTCCAACGAACCGAAATGGGAAAAGAAAAAAAATCCAAAGGAGGTACACCTCCCACCCGAACGTAAGTGGAAGACCCCGTGCAGTTACACCTGTTAGGAAGTTCCCACGCAGTCGATTTGCACATAAAGACGAAGCGGTTAAAATTAAAGGGAGAGAAGAACCCACCCAGTGGGGAGAACCCCATTCAGGTGAAAACGCCAAGGTGAGATGTGGCACACTGGTTGGGATGAGCAAACTACGAAAGATATACGAAAGGAGCGACGACTACCATGTGCGTAGTGGTAAGCGGCATGCTCCATTCCACGGGGATGATGGTCACATGGCTAAGACGGGAAAGGGCACCAAACAGGAGCACCAGTCAAACGGGGTTGCTCCGATAAGCAGATACGCCATCGAAGGGGGGGAAGACCCTCCAGATGTGAACCCCCCCAGTGGGAACAAACTTTGCCAAGTAAAGTACCTACGGCAAGTAAAATTCCTGTGCCAAGCGAAGGGCTACGACCTCAAAAGAATAAGCCTCATGTTGAGTGCCAAAAGGGTAAATCACGTTTTCCACGATAGGGACACCATCTTGTGTGCCTTTTTAACGCCAGAAAAAAGTGCCAAGTATTTCTTCAGCTTTAAGGACCTAGGGAACGTGGCAAATTTTAACTTGATGAGAGACGTCACTCCTTCGGACGCAGAATACATCGTCTTCATCTTTATCAATGGGTCGGTGGTCATATGGGACAACTTCCCGAACGGTGGCAGAAACGACGTGTTCATTAATAAGGTCATCATGTTTTTAAATTCATTCTCCGATGAGTTGCTGCCCGTGCACGTGGTGCAGGAGGACACCATGTATTACCATGAGTGGGGGGGGTTAGCGGCACCATCCGAGGGGTTGGCAGCAGCGTCAGCGGGGGTAGAAGCACCATCGGGGGGGTTAGAAGCACCATCGGGGGGGTTAGAAGCACCGTCGGATGGGTTAGCAGCACCGATGAAGAGCTTCTCTCCAACTTCGGATGGGTTAGCAGCACCGGTGACGAGCTCCCCCCCACCGTTGGAGGGCTTCCCCCTGATCAGCGGGGGAGTGATCCGCCTGCGCAGCGGCTCCCTGGAACAGAAGCTCACCGTGTCGTTCGCCCTCTCGCAGTCCATTCGCCTCGACGTGCACGAAATGCTCATGGACATCACCATCAACAAGCTCTTCATCGTATCGAAGCAGATTGCCAGTCGGGGCACCTGCACCATGTCCAATCAGGAGGTCTCCAGGATGCTGGACGTTTACTCTAGCATAATTAACGTCAACGCGGTGCAGGACTTCCTCGACGTCCCGGAGTACTTCTGGAACAAAGTGCAGTACGAGCACGCGTGGTTCGAGGTGGGGCAGAGACAGGCACGGGGCTTCCCCCTGTGGAGCCACCCCCGCAAAGTGTACTCCCATCACGCATTTGTCTCCTCCTTCACCAATTTGTCTCCTCCTCCCCCCATTTGCAGATCTACACCTACCTGGAGATCCCCGAGCGGATCGGAATCCTGAACAAGCGGTACAACTACTACAAGGACTTCCTGAAGGCGATAAAGACGGAGGTGTATAACGAGAAGACGTTCCAGACCTACCGGGTGATCGTCCTGCTGCTCTTCATCCACGTGTGCGCGCTGATCGTCAACGATTTGTTCTTCGCCCAGTGAGGGGAATCGGTCAGTCTGCGGGGAATCGGTCCGCGGTGGGGCACTCCTTTGGCGGATCGCCCTTCGCTAAACTCCCCCGCGCTCATTCGCCATGTTCACATACAAGTAGTCGCAAATGGCCTTGCTGGTTTGACTGGCGCTGCCAGGGGAGGGGGCCAGAGAGCCTACCCCGCCCGCATCGCCCTGGGACGCAGGGAGAAGGGGGTCTGGGTCTTCTCCTCCTTCCCCGGTAGAGGCCCCCCCCACAGAGGAGCTTCCCTCCACGGAGACCTCCCTCCCGTACTCGTGAAAGCACTTGTGCGCCTTGCTGTACTTGTAGGTGATTACAACGCTTTGCGCGGGGCCGCCTCCGCCACTGGAAGCGCTAGTACCGCTTGAACAGCTGGAAGCGCTAGTACCGCTTGAACAGCTGGAAGCGCTAGTACCGCTTGAATCGCTAGAAGTGACTGCCCCCCCTTCCGCAGCCGCCTTCTGCTCGACGAGCGCGCGCAGGAAGGAGAGCATTTCGTCCCACTCGCCAGACCCCTGGCTGTACACTTGAAGAAATAAGTTTATCTGGTCAACGGTGCTGATCCGCTCGAAGCTACTCCTGTTTCTAAAAACCAAGTGGTCCACCCTGGAGAGAATCGCATCATCACAAATTGAGAGTCGCTTGCAGCAGTGGAGCAGACGGCACAAGTGCACATAGTTGTAGGAGAGTACCTTGGGGATGTTCCCCGTGATGATCTCTACGCATTCTTTCATGTTGCCGTCTACATAAGGGAGGAAGGTAAAGAACTCCAGTATTATTATGTACTCTCCTGGGAGGGCCTTGTGCTGGGTCCTCAGCTTGGACAGAAGGAATGCTAGCAGCCGCTTATACACGAAGGTGTAGTTGAAGTAGTTCAGCTCTCTGTAGGCGCACATCAGTTTGGTTAGCTGCTTCAGTGAGAGGAAGGCGATGCAGGAGTTAACTCGGGCGAAGAGCAGCGGCACAACGCGGTCCACGGGGGCGCCCAGGCTGCTGCTGTGACTGCTGTGACTGCTGTTTTTACCGCTGGCGCCCTTTGGGGGGCCCCCTCCGTGGGTGCTTTTCGCCAAGTGGCAGTACTCCTGTTCATCGTCGTTGTTGCGATTCTCGTCCACCTCCCCACGCCGAGGGGCTTCTTCCTCCCCTACTTCTCCACCCCCGCGGCGCGACAGCCTCTGCAGGATGGGCCCAATCTGCACCAGCGTGTTGTACACCGAAATGGAGTCCATCGCTTTTACATTTTCGCAGATGAACTTAACCAGCCGGAGAAGCAACTCCTCATGGTTGCCACCACTCGTCTTGGGTGAGTAGGCAGAAATGAGATGGTTGACGTGGTTACACCTAACCTCTTTAAAGTTTCCTACAATGTGGTGGCATGCTCCATCCAGCAACTCCGCATCATTTATCTTCAGCTTGGTCAGCGCGTGCAGGAGGCTGCAAAGGCGCTTCATTTCGTAGCGGTGGAAGTGCCTTTTGATTTCCCCCACGAGCAGCTGCATCAGCTCAAAGTCCGAGTAGTTAAGCTGGTTGCTCGCCAGGATGTACCTGTAAATGTTATTGTGCCTTTCCGGGTCGTACGCTTCGCCCCCTTCGCGGCTTCCACCGTCACGTTCGCCGCACTGATCGTCTTCCCTCTTTTCCCTCGCCGCTTCCTCTTCCACCGCTTCCACCCCCCTGAGGAGGCGCAGCGCCCGGCTGGACAAAATAGAGTAGACCTCAAAGTTCCTCTGCTTGCAGAGGGCATACGCCTGCAGGGTAAGCACCACGTCTGAGAAGGTGAACCCCCTACAGTGCCTCTTCACCAACCCGTCATACACGTTAAACATGCGCTTGCTAATGAACCCATTCTTGACGCTCTTCTTGATTGCATAGCTCACGCTCTCCCCCGGCATGTTCATCAGCTTCTCTACAATTCCGCTCTCGGCATCCCCCTGCGTCTTCGCGGAGTGCATCCCCCTGCGGGTGAGGCGGTAGCACCGGTTGGGGGGTAAGCTGCCCACTGCTCCGGCTACTACTCCGCCCACTTCTCTACCCACAGCTCTGCCTGCTTCTCTACCCACAGCTCTGCCTGCTTCTCTACCCACAGCTCTGCCTGCTTCTCTACCCACAGCTCTGCCTGCTTCTCTACCCACAGCTCTGCCTGCTTCTCTACCCACTTCTCTACCTACTTCTCTACCCACTGCTCTACCTACTGCGCCGCTCGTCGGGCCGCTCCCCCACAGGCATCTCCCCACGCGCTGCGCAAGCCGCATCTCGCCGCTCACGAAGGCAAAGCGATGTGCAGTGTAAGCAGAAGTGTGCCTAAGCGTGTATGGCAGTACGTATACATATATCTATATATATATACATATATATATGTAGCGTTTTTTTTTTTTTTTTTTTTTTTCCCCACTTCGTGGCACGCCACAGTTCGGGCACCCTCGCAGCGAGGCGCAGCGGGACGCAGCGGAACACAGCGGCACGATTCGCTTTGCACCGACCAGGGGGGGCCCACTTCTCGCGAGGCGGCACAACGGTCGCAGCGAAATATTCACCGCAATATGTTAAAAAAATCAGCCTACGTAATTTAATGATGAGCCTTTCCTTTTAACCCATCAGGTGGGGGGAACAAAACGGTGATGCAAAACGCACAACTGCTTCGCCCTTCCAACCGAACGGGGCACCCTCCATGCGACGAGCAAAATCATCCCTACGCTTGCAACACTTGAGGGGACGGACCAACCGGGTCTTATGAACCCCTCCCAGAAAAATAAGCGGCGTGGTGTGCGAAACATCAAAGGGAAAGATGAACCGATATGGTGGGCTAATAGGCTGATGGGATGTCCCCCACGTGATGCTGTGCACACGAACCAGCCTGTCGCTCCCCCATGGGGAGGACTGTGCTGACCCGCAAACCTTTTAATAGTATGGTCCACCACAGGAGGGGTGGCTAAGAAGCCAAATGCTAACAACATAACCACTGCTTCCCCCTTTAACAGACGTCCCGATTTTCATGCGAAAGGAGGTGCAGATGATGAGCAGGTAGAAAGCTGCTCTCCATTCGGGGGTGGGTAGGGGCAGCCCATTCGTCACCCTTAACTCCAGGGCAGAAGAGAACATGCATAGTTACCCCTACACACAGCTGTGTGAATAGCAAAAAAAAAAAAAAAGAGACTCTCTTTTTCTGTAATCACCCTTCTTGTTCCCGTCTGCTGCGAGCGGTACGTTGTTATGATGCCCCTCCTGCACAAAGAGGTAACCACGCTGCGCTTCTTTGCATGTTTTCATCCCGTTTGGACGCTCCTCCGTGGTGCAAATGAACCCCCCATGATGGCACTTCTCTTTAACTGCTGTCACATAAGTACAACACATATGAATGCCCTTACGTTGGTATAATCTCCCCCGGTGTAGCAGCAAACAGGGACCATTCCCCACCCCCGTCTCCTCCTCACCAGTAGCGCACATAACAACGGTGCTCCCCAAATGGTCAAACAGGAGTGTTGCACATGTATTTATTTGGGGAGAGACCAACCGGTTGTGTCCGAGTCGCCGTAACTCTCCTCCTTCTCCTCAGCTACACCTCCATTTGGTAGCCCCTCGCGGGAACACCACAAAATGTTTGTGCGTGCTCAAATGTATGCATCGCACGTGAAGGCGTATTTTTTTCATTCTCCCTGTGCAGTTCTACAGGGGCGACGCAGAAGTGGTTGACTGGTGACCTCATTCGTGCAGGAGTACATATCAATGCGAAACTGCTGGGGAGGTAAAAAAAAATAAAAATAATAACACCTGTGTTCACGTGACGTACAGTACAATATATAAACATATCTGCTTCACGCCCCGCAATGTAACACCCTTTTCCTCGTGCTATATGCTGCCACCCGGGTGGCGCAGCGACAGAGCGATACTCTCACGAGGAGTCGTTTTTTTTTTTTTTTTCTTTATTTATTCCCCGAGGCGATTTTTTTTTTTATTTTTTTTTTCTGAACGGGTCATATTTTTTTTACCAACTGGTCAGGTCATAATTTTTTTTTTTTTTTTTTTTTTTTATTACGTACAAAAGGTAGCACTTTTTTTTTTTTTTTTTTTATTTTACCTTTTGGTATGCATATAATTACTGCGTTTTTACTTACGTATGGGTAGTATATGTTTTCCCTGATGAACTGGAAATTCTTTTTGATGGAATTTGATTTATTTTTCTTCTTGTGAAGTTCACATCGTTTGGCAGTTAACGCTTTGGTTTGCGTCGCAGCACGTGTACCATATGCGGGTGCACGAGCGTGTGACGGGTAGCAAAAGGAAAAAAAAGCCATGCCAGTCGCGTGAGCGGGTGGGTATGCATACGTATGCACGGGTTAGCGGGTTAGCGGGTTAGCGGGTTAGCGGGTTGCCGGGTTACCAAGTTACCAAGTTACCAAGTTACCAGGCTACCAGGCTACCAAGTTACCACGTGGATCACCCCACACAGCGTCACGCGAAGCACCCCACGTGCCAACCAAATGGCGCGCTGATGCGTGCTGGGGAGGCAAACGGGTTCCGCGCAGTGCAGCGACAGGGCTGAGCGGGCGCGCCTTTGTGAGGAGGTGCCTTTGGACGTGCCTCTGTAAGAGCGACAGGGCTGAGCGGGCGCCCGTTTGTGAAGAGAGGTGCCTCTGTAAGCGCGCCCGGTTGTACCTCTGTATGCTCGGTGCGTGCGAATATGCGGACGCTCCTCCCCTCAAGCAGCACCCCCCTGTGCGCGTGAGCAGCAAAGATGTGAGCACATGACTTGTTCACCATGAGCTGCACCGCCAACTGACCGTTAAGTTTGTGCGCGGCGCACTGTCAAGCGGTGCATCGTCAAGCAGAGCGCTGCCAAACAGCAGGACCTTCTCTACACCCCACGTAGTGCGCCCTGCACCGCCGCCCCCACGAGAAGCCCCCATTCGACTGAATTATCACCCAAAAGGAAAGCATCATCTCAGATCCCCCAGAATTGTATCGGCCGCAATTTGGCCCTCCAGGTGGAACGAAGGAATTGTGTAGCCCCCCTGTCAAGGAAAGCGGACTGTTTCGCGAGGGGTGAAGAAGCAAACGTAAAGGGACGGGGGAGCAGCTGCTCACATGTTAAGCTCATCCGTGGCGTCGCTTTAGCAGTTTCGGCGTGCACGCGATCGTTTAAGGAGGACACTCTGGAGGCCAATCCCGAAGCAGCTCAGCAGCCGCTCCTCAATCGCTTCTTAACCCCCCACAACCGCTTCTTAACCGCTTCTTAACCGCTTCCCACCCACCGCGACAAGATGAACGAGCTGCTGATCCGGTCCAAGAGCGGCATCAAGCTCTACACATTCGAGCGCAACGAGGGCAACGAGTACGCCGGGAAGGTGACCTTCGAGTACGAGGGGTGCATCCACGACGCCATCTGGTCGTGCGATGGGAGCTCCTTCCTCATCCTGCATTCCGTGGAGGGGCTGCTCCTCATATCTAACTACGCAGACAGAGCCAACATACGGGTTAGTAAAATCACCTGCACGTTCAGGTACAAGGAGCTCTTCACCGACGATCACGTGAAGCTAATTAAACATGTACAGTGGTCCCCAAGCAATAAATTTGTCGTTTTTTTTTTCCCTTTTGAGGAGAAGCATTTCATTTCCATTGGGAATTTGCTCCTTTTCAGTGTGCAGCATACGAGGGTGCTCTGCTCCTTTAAGATAAGAAAAAAGATTTGTAGCAACTGGCCCATCATCCACTTCACCCCAGAGGATAGGTACTTTTTCCTGGAGAAAAAATCTAGCCTTTATGTGTATGATACTCTCCAGTTGGTCCAAACAAACTCGGAGGTTCTGCACAATTTGGCCAGCGTAGACATCCCTAGGAATTACCTTTTCACATGGCACCACCCGAATGTCATAGCTATGTATGTGTCCCCCTACGTGGGAGATGACCACGCAAGGTACTTTATTGTGCACACGAAGAGTAACTTTTTGGGGGATGTATACGTGTATAAGATAGAGGGGTTGTCCTCTTCCCAAAGTGATGCCACTCCCCCAAGTGATGCCACTCCCCCAAGTGATGCCACCTCCCCAAGTGATGCCACTTCCCCAAGTGATGCCACTTCCCCAAGTGATGCCACTTCCCCAAGTGATGCCACTTCCCCAAGTGATGCCACTTCCCCAAGGGATGCCACTTCCCCAAGTGATGCCACTTCCCCAAGGGATGCCACTCCCCCAAGGGATGCCACTCCCCCAAGTGATGCCACCTCCCCAAGGGATGCCACCTCCCCAAGGGATGCCACCTCCCCTATGCGAAGCGAAAGTGAAAGCGGCCCACCGGAAAGGAACGTCTGTCTGGATTTGCTCATCCGAAAAAGCTTCGTTAATTTGGATAATCTCCACTGCATGTGGTCTCTCAGTGGGAAGCACGTCATCCTGATGGTGTATACGAATGATACCACAAACAAGTCATATGGCTACGTAAGCAACTGCTATTACTTCTCCCTCAGTGGTAGACACTTGGGGATGAAGAAGGTAAACGAAAGCGTCGCGCAAGATGTCAAGTGGAGCCAAACAAGTGACGACTTCCTCCTGATCGAAGGAAAATCGGATAACTCCATTTTTCTATACGATCATAATTTGAATGTAAAATTGAAGATCACCTCGCAGTACAAAAACACCATCAAGTGGTGCCCCTTTGGGAATATGATTGCCCTTGGGGGGTTTGGGAATTTGGCAGGGGACATTAGTTTTTACTTCAAAGAGAAGGACGACTCGGTCATCCTAATTAAGCAGTACAGGGAGCCTTGCACTGTCCTCTGTGATTGGTCTGCAGATGGGACTCTCTTCATGACTGCTTCAACTTACCCCCGGATGAAGGTAGAAAATACTTTTAAAATTTACACCTACGAGGGGAACCTGGTGAACAGTTATAATTTCAATGAGCTTTACGACGTGCAGTGGAAGAGGGTCCCCCCGGGGCTCCTCTCCGAGCCGCCTAAGCCGCAGGCCAACCTCAAGGACAGCAAGCGCAGCGTCTACAAGATTAGGTGCGTCAACGTGGAGGGTACCAGCGGGATAAGCGGCGTGAGCGGAGTAAGCGGCGGAGTGGGCAGCGGAAACAACGTTAGCAGCGGAAACGCCTCGGAGCCCCTGGACGAAGCCTCCTTTAAGAAAACCAGGGTGGGCGCCGAAGCAGGCGAGAAGGACCGGGCTAAGATGGGCAAGGCCGCGGTGGCCCCCCCCGTGCCCGCCCCCAGCAGCGCGCAGGCGGCGGCCGCGGCGCTCGGCAGGAAGAAGAAGGCGGAGAAGGCGGGCAACGCCTACGACTGGGATGTGGACTGGAGAAACAAAGCAGCCTCAGGGGCGACGGGAGCGGTAGGAGTGGCACCATCGGTAGCAGTGTCAGCAGCGGGAGGAGTGCCATCAGCGGGAGGAGTGCCATCAGTGGGAGGAGTGCCATCAGTGGGAGGAGTGCCATCAGTGGGAAAAGTAAATTTGGGGGCCCCCCCCACCGGAGTTACAGGGGCCACCGGCCTGCCCGTCGTCAGCAATGTTTGCGGCAACGTGGGCAGCATGGGGAGCACCGGTAGCCTCGGCAACGTCAGCCTCAGCAACGTCAGCCTGGGGAAGCCCCCAGAGGAGAAGCACGACCAGGCAGCCGCCCTCCACGTGGAAAAGAAGTACATGGATGCCTGCGCTGTGGGCGGCATGGTGAGCGGTGTGGTGAGCGGCGTGGTGGACGCCGCGGTGGACGGCGCGGGTGGCGTGATGGAAGGACGCAAGGAGGACCACTCCGCGGAGGGGGGGCCCTGCGCAGATGGCGCGAGCGGCGCCGACGCGCGAGCGGCAGATGATAAGAAGAAGCAGAAGAAGAAGAAAAAGGAGGAGAAGGAAAAAGAAAAGGAGAAGGAGAAGGACCCCAGCGTGAAGCTCCAGAGCGATGCGCACAAAGGCAGCGGCACCCCGAAACAGGTCGCGGCCAACAGCTGGGCCAGCCCCCGCCCAGGTCAGAGCATCCAGGATGGGACCAGCCTACTCTACTACATGAGCAGGAGCAACATGGGGGTGGGAATGCCCCCAGGCGGCTTTCCCTCAGGTGGCTTCCCCGCAAATGGATTTCCCCCAAACGGTTTAGCGCTTAATGGCTTCCCCCCAAACAGCTTTGCGCCTAATGGATTCCCCCCTAACAGCTTTGCGCCTAATGGGGGGCCGCCCGGAGACTGGAACGAGCCAGAAAGGCAACCCCCCAAAGGAGAACCATTAGAAGTGGGGCAATTCCAAATGGGGAAAGGCGACGGGCAGGAGAAACACTCGGCGGAGGTGCTCCCAAACGATGAGAAGGACGCAGACCAGGATAAGAAGAGGAAAAAGGAAAAGAAAAATAAAAAGAAGAAGGGCGAGGCTTCTAGCGGAGGCAACGAGAATGGCGTCGTTGGCGCCGGCGCGTTGGCTGGGGAGGACAAGGGGGCCCCGCAGGCGGTGGGAACTGCGGCCACGGCGGCGGCCTCTGCGGCGACGACGCAGGCGGTGGTGCCCCCCCACGAAACCGCCAAAAGTGACGCCGCCAAAGGCGAAGCCCCGAGCGCCAACACCTTCACGAGCTTCCTGTCCAAAATCATGCAGCACAAGGCGGACGCGCCCCCCAGTGAGCGGTACCCAAATGGGGGCTACCCGAATGGATGCTACCAGAGTGGAAGCCACCCCAATGGACGTACCGACAGCGCTCCACATGCTGAACCCGTGGCTAACAAAAATGGCCCCGCACTTAACAGTAACGGTCACCCCGTGGTCGGCCACAACAAGGAGGGAAGCAACACCCACCCCCAGAGGAGTAGCGACGCCCTTCATGGTGACCTGTATGGCCTCCCCAAAAGTGGTGCCAATAAGAACAGCGCAACGTCCTCTCCACCGTATCAGCCCCATTTTAACCCCCTCGCGAATGGGGCACTACTACCCATGCAGAGTGGAAACTCCCCCCTGCTTAATCACCTGTCGGGGGTAAAGCACAGACTTCAAGGTAGCAGTCACCATCCGCAAGGAACAGACGGACCTTCACCAAATGAAAACGTCCCAAATGGAGGGATGTACCTCAGCGCATTCCAACACCAAAGCTACGGTGATGTTAGTAAAGGCGGTGCGAACCAGAGCAGCCATCTGTACATGTCAAATCAGCAAGGGAAAGCGTTCTACGCATCTGCATTTGTAGAGAGGGGAAGCAACGAAGGACCCATTAACGATTCGTCTTCTAACGAGGCACACCCGAGTAATGGCTCGAATGAACTGTCTAGAGGGGGTAGTACCCCTCGTGCTCCCCCAGGAAGTAAGAAGTCAAATGAAGATTTGCTAAGTTTATTTAAAAGGGTGCTACCCCACGCAACCGTTAACATTGTTCCGAAGAATCAGCACCTTAGCAGCAGTAGTGGTGGTAGCGACTCCATGTTGAATGCCCCAGGGGGACATCCCCTTATTGGCAGTGTGCACCATGTGGAGTCGGCACAGACGAATCCGCGAAGGAACCTCATGGAGGCAATGCGAAATGATTATGAGCAGCAAATGGGCTTCAAACGGGAGCACCAAGAAGTGGGGGCGATGGCCCCGTCGAACGAGCACCTCGGAAGGGACGAGGGGGGCAAGCCCACACACGGGGGTGGCGGCGGTGTTGGCGGCGGTATCGGCGGCGGCATCGGCGGCGGCAACAACAGTGGTGGTAGCGGCAGTGGCAGTGCCTACGCCCAGCGCGGAAAAGAAATTCACAACAAAGACCTGGCGACCGCGATGATCATGAGGATGAAGCTGAAGGAGGAACAACCAAGCGAAGGCGGCAACCCCCCCAGTAGCAACAGAATGATGGTGGTGCCCACCTCGAGGGAACACTCCATTCCAGCCAGCATCAAGTCCCATCTGTGTAGCTTGGACCTCTGCGAACTGCTAAAGTGCTACCACTCTCTAAACGTGCAAATCATTCAACTGAAACTGTATTGGATTTACCACAAAATTCAAGCGTATGACTCTGGAGGGAATGGAGGAGGCAACAACGCCACGGAGCTGATGAGTAAAGAAAAGAAAATCGTCGCCAAGGTGAAGGAGATGAAGACCCTCCTAGACTATGCCAACGATCTGGTGAAAAGCACATTTCAAAAAAATAAAAAAAAATATGAAATTCTGATTCATCAGTTTACGGTTATTCTGAAGCAGCATGATCATCTGTACCAACAGAAGAAAGAGAAGATCATGAGGGACCACTCGGACAAGGAGCCCATTGTGCACTTCATTTGTAATATTGATAGAATTGTGCATAGGTGTGTAGCAGCCAATGGGGAGGAGCCTCTCTGTTCGTCTCCCTCTTTTAGGGGAACCCATCAGCCCCTCGCCAGCGTCGACGCTCGGGGGGAGGTCATCCCGTTAGGCGGTATGCAAAGCGGCAATATAAGCGGCAACCAAAGTGGCTACGCTGGGGGCTACGCTGGAGGCTACTCGAACAGCGTGAGGAAGACTCCACCCCCCATGGATCTGCAACACAAGCTGCTCATGCAAAAGCTGAGCGAGCAGGGCAGGCACCCCGAGGGGCTCTACGACGAACGAAATTTGAACCAAAACAAAATAACTCTCGCCGATTACCAAAGAAATTATCTTTTGAATGCAATTGGAGGGGGGAAAGACGAGCAGGCGATGAATTTCCTAAAACGCAGTGGCGGGAACGGTGAGCAGGGGGCAGCTGCTTCCCTTGAGATTGCCTATGCGGATGAGCAGGAGGACAAGAAGAACAGCCCGTTGGGGAGAGCGGGAGGGTACGAGGCCGCCAGCAGGGGGAGCATGTACCTTCGGGACGCCCAGAGTATGGAGGCCTTTCCCCTCGACGGCCACAGCGGAAGCGGCAACCACAGCGGCAACCACAGCGGCGGTGGCAATATCAGCAGCGCGTGCGCCTCGCCCCTGCTCAACCGGATCAACAAGGCGCTGCTCAACAAGCCGGGCAAGGAGGACGGCGCGCAGGACCGCGAGGGCGCCAAGGACCTGCCGGACAACTACGGCCTGCTGGAGCTTTTGAGGAAGAAAAAGCTGATGGAGCTGCAGGGCGGCCTGCAGAGCGGCCTGAACAGCGGAATGCAAAGCGGCATGCAGAGCGGCTTGCAAAATGGCCTTCAGAGCGCCCTTCATGGCGGCCTGCTCGGCAGCCTGCGCGCCGCCTCCCAGGGGAGGGACGACCACATGGACGCCGGCCCCATGCTGCGCAAAGCCCACCAGGGCGCGCTGGAGGGCAAGAGCGTGCTGCACGCGGCTTCCAAGGAGGAGCACCAGCAGCACCCGCAGCATGGGCGGCATCAGCAGCAACAGCAGATGGGCCCCCCCCCGGCAGACCACCTAAATTACTACTTTCAAAATGCGCAGGCGGACCAAACCGCCTTTACAAGTCAGGCGAAACACGAGTCAAACTCGCAAAGTCATTCCGATCGAGTGAAAACCCAAGTGGACATGATGATCCCCCCGATGGGCGAGACAATGAAGCAGGACGCGCATGGAAACAAGCAGCAGCAACAGTACGCCCCGCCAAAGGACTACATCCATTTTAGCGATTACAACTCTTTTGTGAAGAGCGCCAGTATGAACCCTAGCGGGGTTCTGGTCAACTCGCAAGAGGAAATCTCCGCCCAGAAAGAAGGCGAGCAAAGCAACGGGGGAGGCGCACCCGGAGCAGTGGGCGGCTCTGTGGGCGGCGCCGTAAACGACCAGAGGACCTCTGGAAGTGGAGAGATGCACCCGAACTATATGCCGAGCGAGGCAAACCAAAGCGAAGACCACCACCCGATGCCGCACCCCAACGCATCGCATCCGCCACACGCCCTCCCCCCAGCGCAACCGGCGCAAATGGTCTGCAAAATTCCCAGCATTTACAAAACGAGTAGCACCAATAAAAGTATGAACAGTTCAGGTGAAAAGAAGAATGCAACGTATAGCCTTTTCGAGATGGAGGAAGCCAAACGTCCAGATGCCTTGCGAGACAAATGTTGGCAGTACGTAGACCCCAAGGGAGTAGTGCAGGTACTAGGGAGAGAGAGTCTCCGCCCGTGCGTGCTTCGCGCGAGTTTGAGCGCCGTCCCCTGGCGGGTCACCGACGCGCAACGGGTAGGGTAGATACCACCTATGAAGAGGCGTGTCTCTTCTTCCACTCGTTCGCAGCACGCATTCGCACCACTCGTTCGCACCACTCGTTCGCACCACTCATTCGCTATAATCTCCACTTCACACATGAACATTTGCACCCCGCAGGGACCCTTCTTCCTCGACGAGATGCGGATTTGGAGCGAAATGGGGTACTTCGAGCCGATGCTGCCCGTCCGCTGCTGCGACTCCGACCGCTTTGTCGCCCTGAATAAGCTCTTCCCCCCCCCGCACAAGCCCTTCACCATCATCCCGAAGCCGCAGCCCATCCTGCAGTGGGACGAGGAGTTGTAAGTTGAGTTGGCGGCACGGAATTGGAGGCTCCGAATTGGCGGCTCCGAATTGGCGGCAACCAGGGGGGAGGGAGGAAGGACCTTCCCGTCGGCACGGCTGTTCGAATGGGTCAGGCGGCGGAAGCGGCAGAAGCAGTCGTGCCAACTTGTGGCAGGAATTGCTTCTCCACGTCTCTTCTCTTTTCTCTTTTCTTTTTTTTTTTTTTTTTCTTCCCCATCACGACGCCCATTTCGGGACCCACGTGAGGATGTTCAGCTGCCCCGTTTTGTAATCGAATTGTTACTTCTTCCCCTTTTTGCATTTTTTTTTTTTTTTTTTTTCCCGTCCGAATGCTTTGCCCCGAATTGAAAGTACGCCTGAAGATCCACAGGGGCACATGCGTGCTAGTGAAAGTACCCTATCGTTGTTAACTTTCCCTGTGTGCCGTTTGTGTAGATCCTTTTGCCGAGAAGAATTCGTTTCCCCACACAGGAGGGGGGGGGCTATTCAAGCAGGTTAAGTCTCTTTGGTTAGACGTTCCGGCTACCACAGGGGGTGTGCCCTCGTATGGGGGGTACGCACTATTCGGTTGAATGAGGCGGTTCCATGCCGCCACCAACGTGGTGATCCATCCTCAACGAAGAGGTAATACAACCGTTGGGAGGGGGAACTTACATGGGCGCACTGTTACCCCATTATGAAGTCCCTACCTCCGCGTAACTTCCCTCCACCACCATCGCTGTGCAGAACACCGCTGCCGGTTGAGTAACCACATCGGTGCCCAAATTTGAAGCCGCTTTTCGGGCAGTGAAAACAGTTTTTTTTTTTTTCCTCCTGGCGCGTCTACTTAAAAATGGCGAGCACACCAGACAGACGCAACAGACAAAGAGGTCACGGTCACTCCTCAAAGAGGTGCATGCAAATGGCTAGAAGGCCCCTTCCCCTCAGCGCGCGTTAAACAGCTTAACAATCGAAAAGGCAATTCGGTCGACGTCGTCCCCATTGGCTACCATATTGGTGCCCATCTGCCCCAAGTAACTGCTGCAGAAGCTTTTGTCTTGGCATATAAGCTGAGCGAATTTAAAGAACTCTATATTATATTTGAGGCTATAGTTGGGCAGCCTTTCGTTTTGCCTCCCCCCGTTTTGCTTCTCCCCCTTTTGCCTCTCCCCGTTTTGCCTCTTCTTCCTCCTGAGGTCCTCCAGGTAGGCCTCCAGTAACCTCCTCTTCTCCGAGGAGCTAATGGGTTCCTCGGAGTTCGGGTACACGTCGTCGCTCTCCATCCGCTTCAGGTTGCAGTAGAAGGACTCGTCGAAGCGAAGCGCCTCCCTGCCGTCATCATGGCCATCCTCATCAACATCAGCACCGTCATCGACATCTTCACCTTCATCAGCTTCTTCATCGCCCGGGCCGCTCCCCACGGAGCAGGCCTCCACAGGGGGGGACATCTCAACATTGCCCTCTCTCTCCACGCGACTGCTCGGGGGAAGCCTACTCGGAGGGTCACTACTGAGAGCACCTCTGCTGAACCCGCTTCTACTGAGCCCGCTTCTACTGCGAGCTGCTCCCCACATCTGTCTAGACATCTCGCCGCTCACCCATCCCTCACCATCCCCACGTTCGCTAAGTCGGTTCCTCCCTCCATTCGGTGCGTTATGTGCGCTCTGTTCTGCCTGGGCGGGGCCCACCGGTGGAGTCACTTTCCTTGGCTCCGCCTCCCCCCCCATGTTTCCCTTTTCCCTGCGCATGGCCTCGATCTTCATCCTCAGCACCTTCTTCAAAATGGCTCCGTTCGACGTGGCGCGCCTCCTGTTTGTTCCTCCCTCTCGGCTAAATATGGGGGGCCTTTCTGCGGGCCTCTCCCCGGGGACCACCCCTGTTTGGAGGACCTTCCCGGGGTCTTCCTCTATGGGCAAGTTGAGTGCCTCTCCCATGACATTCAAATTGATCGCCTCCCCCTCGATGGGCAAGTTGAACGTGTCCCCCTCGCTGATCTTCCAGAAGCGCGTCTTGGGTTTCCTCCCCCGCGTGCTTTCACTGAGGACGCCACTTCCCATGCTGACCCCCTCCCGCTCGGCGGACGCACACACCCTTTCTTTATACACCCACGTGTTGTATGCCTCGCTGAGGTGGTCCACATCAGGGGGGGCTACCCCAGGGGGGAGGGGCACCTGTAGGGTACCCCTCCCCGGGTTGTTCCTCCACTGACTGCTCCTCCTTTTGTTCTTCATTTCGTCGTCTCCCCTCACTGCACACGTGGGAAGGACCCTTTGCAGCCCCCCCTCTTGGGTACTCCTCTGTAATGAGAAGCCTCCCCCGTCCCAAACGGCTTCCTCGGCTTCCTCCCCTTTCGACGTGCCTCCACACGTGGGACCACCCGAATCGATGACGAAGGAAGCTTCCCGGGGGGGGTGGTCTTCCCTCACTGAGTGGCATCTCAAATTGGTAGCATGCCCACATCTGTCATCCTCACTCCCGTGGGTTGCCCCTCCCCTGTGTTTAATCTCCATGCGCCTTTTGAAACTCTCCATTTTTTTTTCCTCCCCCTCTTGATCAGCCATACAAGCCCATTTTCCAGCACCTCCATGGAGTGTCTCTCTACAGTGGAGTAGTCTCCCCCTCTCATCATTTGGGCCTCCCTTAAGAGTAAGCAGCATGTCTCCTGGGACCACCCCCCCATGGTTGGGGACCCCTTGGGGCAGATGACTCACTTCACATCTGCTTCGACGATATAACAGATGGGGTTCCCTCAAACAGTTTTTCGGTGTGCATTCCTTTTCCTTGTATGCCTCCCCCTTCTGCATCCTCCCCACGTGGTAATCCCTTTTTTTTTTTCTTAAAATGAATTGCTCCTCACTTTTGCGGATGGGGAATGAGCATATGTAGCATTTGGTGTGTTCCCCACAGGACTGGTGAGCACTTCGCGTTAGCTGTGGGGGGGGGCTCGCACGGGGGTCATCCCCCGGACGGATGAGTTGGCCGTTAGGCTCACCGAAGTAGTGGCCGCCACGCTGCCCGCTAAACTCGCCGCTAAACTGGCCGCCCTTGTCCCACTCAACGGGGGGAGAAGCCCGCACACCCGCGCCTCTCCAAGGCACCTCTCCCCCACGAGGCCAACGCCAAATGGGGAACCGGTTCGCCCCCTCCTTCCCCTCACCAAAAGGCCTATTGCGCAGGTTCATCTCACACTGCATGCCACTTTTCATTTCACCTTGGCTTCTCCCCTTCTGCAGACAGGTGGCACTTCGCTTCGGACTGAGGGGTCTGCTCTCCCTTGCATACTGAGGTTCCCTACCCCTCTCGAGGGTGCCCCACTTGGCATGCCTTTCCCCTGCAGGGCTCCCTCCATCATTCAAGTGGTTTCCCATTTGTGTGCTCGGACCTCTTCCAACAGGGCCCCTCAAACAGTTGGGTGCGCTCCCTCTGCAGGGAGATAAACAGTTGCTCCGGTTGGAATGGTAACTGGATGGGCATGAGCTGAGCTCATATTTCGTCTTTCCGGGGGTGTCAATCCTCCGACTGCTGCTTCTCCTCTGTGGTTCCCGCTTATACTCACGTGGATCGAAGTGCGCCTCGTACGCGTCTGATTGGTACTCCCCCGATGGGTACTCCCCCGATGGGTACTCCCCCGATGGGTACTCCCCCGATGGGAACTCCCCCGATGGGAACTCCTCCACTTGGCACTCCCCCAGCCGGCACATGGCCGTGGAGCGGCTGGCCAGCGAAAAGGCGCTGCCCAAAAAGTTGGCAGCGCCACTCACCACGTGGGGGGGCCCCTCTCTCCGCTCCCCGCGCCTACCCGTCCTCCTCCTGGACTTCTTCGCGTAGTAGTTGCAGACGAAAATATTTTTCTGCGTCGTGAATAGCTCAACGCTCTCCCCCGTGGAAGACGAAGACGTGTCTTCTTCCTGGTTAGTGCTGACGGCGGACGCCACAGAGGAGCCCACCTGCACTACCACCCCCCCCCAGTGATTGACCCCCCTTGCAGAAGTAACGTCGCCATCTGTGCAGGTCGAGAGGTCCCTAACTGGTAGGTTCCTCTCCTCATTTGAAGATTCCAAAGTGCAGACGGTCCTCTCATCACTGCATAGCAACCTCTTCTCTTCATCTTCAAATGCTTTTATTTTTTTTTTTATTTTTTTTTTTATTTGCATTAGCTTCACAAAATTGCTGTTGTACCTTCCGCCTTCGATGTCTCCTCCCGTGGATTCGCTCGACGGGGGTGCCTCCCCTCTCAGCAGCGTGCTTCCCTTCTTTGCCGGTACTTCCACTAACGTGCTTCCTTTTTTCGTTTCCCCTCCCACTAACGTGCTTCCCCTTTTTGCCCCCCCCCTCGCATCTTTTTCGCACCCCACCTCTTCACCGTCGGGGAAGGCGCCACCCAGTTGGCTGTTCGCACCAACCACCTCTCCAAGGACTCCCTCCTGCACCTCCTCGCTTGCCCCCACCCCCGGAATCATCATGACCCCTCTGCCCTCTTCCGCAAAGTCCCCCCTTGGAAGCTTCCCACGGTCCCCATGTATAACATACAGGTTGTTAATTTTGCAATTCACAAAGTGCCTGAACAGGTCATTTAGATTGTCCCTAACTTCGTTGGAGACCCCATCGAAGTTGCAATCCTCCGGGGTGGGCCTCTCCACGGTGTGCCTCTCCATGGTGTGCCTCTCCACGGTACTCTCTTCTATAGCTCTCCCCTCCACTTCGTGGTTGGCTCCACTCCCTCGTCTCCCACATTTCAAAGAAACCGCTTTGCAGTGCAGCTTGTCCCTCAAAGGAGCACCCGATATTGCTATGCTTTCCTTTTTCCCTCTCCCCGGAGGAACCTTTGCACCCCTTAGCCTTTCGATCAATCTGCCTTTCAAACTGTCTTCATCATATCTGTTGGGCTGTTTATCTCTTCCTACTGTTGCTCTGTTTACCCTCCCGGAGTGGGTCATCTCCTTCTTCGCTCTCTCTATTCTGTTGGGTTCCTCCCCTGTCTTGTTGGTACTTTTCATGGCCTTGGCCTCCACCGAGCCGTTCGCCTTCTTATGGCGCGTCCTTAATAACCTGTTTTTGTGTTTCTCCAGCGACTCCTCCAGCCGCTGTTTTAGCCTCTCCAGGTTGCTCATTGTGTGGCCACTCGGGGGGGGGGAAGCCCCTCCAGGAGAGGGAGGCTCCTCTAGAAGAAGCCCCTTTGGGAAGAATCCCCTTTGTGGAGGTGCCCCTTTGTGGGAGTGCCCCTTTCTGGGGATGCCCCTCTCAGCGTGCGGCCCTTGGCGAGCTCACGAAATTGCTTCTCCCCGAAAAAGACTCCCCCCCAGTGCGTACCCATACGACGGCGTTGCACAGGAACTTAATCGGGGTGGGGAAAAAAACAAAATGGGTGCGACTGTCCTACGGTGAATGAGTCGATTGGGGGACTCGTCGGCACGCGTGTGTGTGATATCCCCTCTCGCTGCGACTGATGCAGCGGGGGCGGCGGCGATTGGCAAGTGTAGTGGGAAGAGACAAGTGCAGCGAGGAGAAACAAACGAGAACAAATACAATTAAGGGAAGCAAAAAAAAAAAAAAAAAAAATCGCTTCACGTTTGCAGCCAGGACATGGCGCTGCTTCGCTGCTTCGTTTCTGCGCAGTCGCCGCAGTGCGCTCATTTTACGCCAGCGCTGACGTTAACTTCGACGGCGACGGCGACGGCGACTTTAACTTTGCCTTTACCTTTAACTGATTTGAGTTCATTTCCCCCCCCAGTTTTCACCTAGGCGGGCGTTGTGGTGGACAGCCCCGCGCGGACAGCAACTGGGGTTTCGCGTCCGAACAAGTGCAAAAAAAAAGGAAAAAAAAAGGAAAAAACAAAATGCAAAAATGTAAAAAAGACGCATACAGTGGCAATACAACAAGGAAAAAAAAAACAAAACAAACATGTTGAACAGACGGTGAAATGCCACTCTTTTGCAAAACGTCCCCATCGACACGCGGGGAGGAACAATAGCGGCAATTAAGTGACGAGTTAGGCCTGATATTTTTTTTTTCTTTTTTTTTTTTTTTTTTTTCTTTTCCCCCCCCATTGCGTGTAAAACTTTCACAACTGCACGCGCACATGAGGGGCGTCCCCTCGTGCGGCAGTAGGTCCCGCCACCATCACCGCTACTCAACCGCAACGCCCATTTGATGCACTTCCCCAGAGGGGTACCTTCCCTTTCGTGCCCCTCCGCTCTGCACCTGCCTGCATTGGCGCAGGGGCATCCATCCAAAGTGAGGCTACCCCGCGGAGTAGCTACAGACGCAGTTCCCACAACGCACAAGCATGGTGAGAGGGCTGTCCTTCCACAAGGGGGAAAACCGTCTGCCATCCACTTGCTCCGTTTTTACCAGATGGGAAAGTGCGTCCCTTCTGCTGGACTTGGGTTCCACTGAACGATTGGTCTCCCACTCGCAGGAGGGGAAAAAAGAAAAAAAGGTTAACCATCCAATTGACTGCAAAAGTAGACAGCTAAACGCAGGGGGAGTCACTTCTCCTCTTCTCCCATCGGTCGTCTCCCACATGGCTCTCTCCTGCCACTCGGTGTACGTACACCTCTGGCGTTGCGCAGTTGGTATAACGCCACTGGTGTGATGTGGTTTGCTTGTTGTGGCCGACGTCCGCCCTGCTCATCCCAAAGGGGAGCACCTACCAGCGAGTTCACCAGAAATGGCGAACGCTTCTCCGGCATAGAAGTTACCCCATTGTGTGCTCACGTATTGAATTGTTTTTTTTCTTCTTTTTTTTTTCTTCTTTTTTTTTTCTTCTTTTTTTTGTTTTTTTCCCCTTATTTGGTTAGAGGCCCAGTTGGGAAAATCCCCCCCCTAGCCGCCTCACCTGAACGATGAAGTTCCTCCTGGACAAAATAAAACGGGCACTTTCCAGGGGGGCGAATCGAGATGGTGGCCGAGCGAAGGGGCCCGTGCGCGTGAAAAGGGAGAGCGCAGTTGTGGCGAGGCGGACACGCCCACTCGGCGGTCCACCCGAATGGTCAAACGGCCCCCAGCACAGCCCCCAGCACAGCCGCTTGCATAACCGCTCACATGGCCCCCCCCACATGAACGTATCCATCGAGAACATCCAGGGGAGCGAAACCAGGCGCTACTACCTCACGCGCGCCAACAGCTTCGTGAATGACGACGGGCTCAAGTGCAGCATCCTCTCAGCAGTGCACTGCAGCGAGCAGAAGGTCCTCCTCCACCTCTTCGTCTTCTCCCTATCAAACGTGGGTCCACACGTCATAGAAACCATAGGCATATATGTTAGCAACCCAGCCACTGCAGAAACCGTGGTTAAGAGGACCGAGCTTATCCTGGCGAATGGCAACTCCCCTGGGGACCACTCCTCCCTTCGGGCCTTTTCTAACATTAAGGTGGCAATAAAAATTGAAGAGAATAAACAGGCCAGTGAATATGCAAATGAAAACTCGTGCATCCAGGAGCTGCTCATAGACAATGTGCTGTACGCCTTTGAGTACCGACTGTGGAGGGACTATGCGGGGTGCACTCAGCACGCCAGCGAGGACGCGCTCAGAACCCCCGCAAGGATGCCACCAGCGCGCCAGTAGAGCCTCGTGGGAAAGCGCAAAAGAGGGGGCTTCCCAACTGCACCGGGGAAGTGACGCGTTGCCGCGTTGCCGCTGATTTGATGAATCTGCCTCTATGACTCCTTTTTTGGGGAGCGGCCAAATGGATCCTCGCCGTCGCCCCCCCCCCGCCAAGATAAACAAGCTTACCCTCTCTACCCCCCCTAATTTTTTTACCCTAAATCAAAAGCATGCAAAACCGAACCAACTGGGGATACCCCCCCACCAGATGCAAAGGCCACTTGTGAGGAGTTAAAAAAATTAGGAGTCCATCCCGGGACAACCCCCCTACCTCCCACGCTTTAACATAACTGTGCAATCCCACAAGGAGGGGAAAAAAAAAAAATGAAGAAGTGGAGATGTGACTCTCCCCCCTTGCGTAACTTCCCCATGTCAGGTGTCAACTTAACGCCAAAGGAGTGGGTCCCCTGGAGCCGTTGCCAAACAGACCGCTACACATTGGTGGCTTCTCTTCACCTCGCCCACCCGTAAAGGCAAAAAACGAGTAGTCCATTTTGTTCCCGCACAGGGTAACGGCGCAGCAGTGAGCCGCGAGTTCGTGTCTACTCCACGTTGCAAACGCACACAACAGGAGAGTGACATGTGGAGAGTGACAAATCGGGAAAAAAAAAAAAAAAAAAAAAAAAAAAAACAATGAAAGAAAAGAAAAGGAAACTCATCATGTCCACTTTCGGATAACTCGACCCTCCTCACACAGAATTTTTTCTCTCACCAATCGCAGGGGAGCAACCCGTTTGATGACTCCCCACTTCGCCCGCTACAACGAAGCGCACTAGCCGCCCTGGCTCAGGAAGTGCAGGTCCAGGTCCTTTGACAGGTCGACGCAGAAGGCACCATCGGCATGCGCAGAGACTTCCACACCGTCATATGCAGAGTTGCTCTCCTTGCCGCTCACCGCGCCATCCGCGCTGTTACTCAGAAGAGGCCTCCCATTCCCCACGTGGAAGTTATAAAAGCAGGAACTGTCCAGACGGTCGTACGCGGGGAAGTTCCTCTCCTCCAAGAAGCTCCTCACAACGTCGTCTTCGATCCCCTTCTCGTAGTCATAGTTGAGGAAGGCCGCCGTCAACGCGTGGCTCGGGTGGTTCGGATGACTTCCGTGGTTCGGATGATTTCCGTAGCTCGGGTGGCTTGCTTGACTCCTCCCCCTGCCAGACATGTTCTCCTTTTCCGCGTCGCTCCCCAAGAAGCTCATTGCGCCTCCGCTCCAGGTGTCCAGTAGCCCGTTGGGGCACTCCCCTACTGAACCATCCCCCATGTGTGCCCTGGAGAGCGACTCGTGGCTGACTTGGTCCCACTTCTGGCCGCCCCACTTCTGCCCGCTCCACTTCGGGCCGCCCCACTTCTGCCCGTCTAGCAAGTTGGCCTCCCCCCCCCAAGCGCAGCTCCGCTCCACCCCTTCACAAAGCTGACGCTTCGGGGGAATCTTCCCCACAGTTAAGTCACCACCGTAATCGCTCTTCCCAAAATGGGTCTCCCCTTTTTTCGCAACGTCGCTCTCCTTCCTGTGCACCGTCCTATGGTTGCTCGCTTGGCTCCCCATAATCGCCCCCTCCGTGCTGCCTATCAGGATGGCCCCCTCATCGGTGCTCACAAGTCTCTCCTCCTTATCATCCCAGTTGTAGTTGGCCATAAATACGTTGTCGCTTCCCATTTCTTCGTGCCCAATTGGGATGCTGCCCAAACTGGGGGGGTAAAACTCTTCCTCTTTGCTCTTCACTTGAGACCGGGCTCCACCGTGGATCAAGCTCCTTGAGGGGCTACTCCTGCACGCGCTCCTCTTCGACCAACAACTCCTCTCCTTCTCACTCCACAGGACATGATCAATCCCTCCCGCCGCATCTAAATTTGCTAAATAAGCTTCTTCACCATGCAGGGGGGGGAGTATATTTTCCCCGGAGGTGTGCACCCCCAGGGGGCCACTTTCACTTAAGGAGGACAGACCTAACCACCTATAGAGCAGCTGGTGCTCACTTGCGATCATCTTCTCCTCATTTGAATAGTCCACATAATCGTAGCTTCCATCCTGATGGCTATTCATCACTGGAGAGTCGCTGCTCACTTGGCGATGGAGAGGGTTCTTATTCTTTTCTCTTCTTGTGGCGGTTAGCAGTTTTGCTTCCTCCCTCACTTGGTTGCCTTGTTCGAGGGAACCACCGCTAAGGTTATACCCCGCGGGGCCCACCTGCTCTCCTCCTCCATCAGGTAGATCACCACTGCGGACTTCGTCTCTTCCACCTCTTCCACCTCTTCCACCTCTTCCGCTCCTCCCGCTCCTCCAGAAGCGCTTCTCCCTAAGGGGCTCGCCTCGAAATTTCACTCCGTAGCTGCTTCCGCCGCTACCGCCGCTACCACCGCTTCCACCGCTTCCGCTGCTGCCCTTCCCCGTTCGCCCTGAGACTTCATCTTGGGAGACACCCCTCTGTGACACACTCTTCCCACCACAGGTATCCGGCAGCCTCCTCAATTCGGGGCTGCTTTCTCTAAAGAGGGAAAATAAGTTATACGGCCTAAAGCTGGCATGATTCTTCGCCCCCCCGTAGTCGCCCAATGCAGTTGAGCTGCCCATGCAGGCCTCCATATGCTCGCCGCTGACGCCCCTCTGGAAGGGTCCATCCTCCGTCTGCAGCCTCTCCAGCGACGAACATCCGCTCCGCTGCTGCATGGCTTGGAGGTATTTTAGCAGCTCGTGGGGGTTCCCATTGTGGAGCTGCCCGTCATGGGGGTTCTCATTATGGAGGTTCCCCTTCTTGTCCTCACACCTCCCCAACGATGCTCTTTCCACCCAAGCGCGTGTTACCCCCCCGCTTTGGCCGCAGTCCGAGCCAATTCCGCTCCCCTCAACCCTGCCGAAGAAAACCTCATCGAAGTTCTGCGCGCAGGTATCCACTGTGTTGCTGCTGCCATACTGGCTGTTGCTCCCGCCCTGCAGGCCACTGCCGTACCGGGTCAGTCCCTCCGCCGGTTCTTCGTTGGAGGCGCCGCTATCCTTACCACCGCTATGCCTACCACCGCTGTCCCTACCACCGCTATGCCTACCACCGCTGTCCCTACCACCGCTGTGGTCACTACTACCATTCGCGCGCTCACTGTCCAACGCGGGCGGACAGCAGGGCGATCCCTTGTGCGAGTGGCCAGCCGTGCCGGTGGTGCTCCTTCTTTCTGTGTTGAGGGCTAACATGTGCAGCAGCCTCTTCCCTCCTTCTTGGTAGGGGTCGGGCGCACTCGCCAAACCGGTTGTCCCCTCCTCTTTCCCCCGCACTTGCGCTGCATCCCCGTCGTCACCTTCTTCCCTCCCCTTCGGAGTGCCGCTTCCACCAGGAGGACCACCCTCCCTAACGTTCAACGTTCCACTTTGGCTACTTATTTTTGGTGTAACCCCCGTTTTGCTCTCCCTCTCCAACTTTCCACTCTCCCCATCAAGACGACCTCTCACCGTTTGTGCGTCCACCGCCATGTAGGTCTTACACGTGCTGCATTCCTTTCGATTCGCAACATCTTCGCTTGTCGATGCCGACCGGAGGAGGGAGCCCCCCATGAAATTAAACGTGTCATCTCTATTTACGGCCAAAGCGGAATGGTAGTACCTAGCCAGATGGGACCTTTCCTCATCGTCATCCTTTTCATTCCCCTTCTTCAGCTCATTGGAAAGGCCCTCCCCGCGGATAAAGTGGGAAACCTCTCTGTCGTAGGGGGTGGTTCGAGTCGGATCGTCATGCACCCCTCTCTGTTGCAACTCCGGGGGGGAGTTCCCAACGTCATAGTCCCCCCCGCGCAGTGCCTTCCTTCCTCCGCTACTAATGCTGCTGCTGTCCGTAGCGCTATTCCCGGATAGCACTCCCATGGGGTAGGCCTTCCCCTCCCAGCTGAGGCCTCCCCGAATGATGAAGCGGTCTGCGTTGTGTGCCAACCCATCCCCCTTATCAGCACTACCCTGGGTTTTTTTCTTCTCCTCCTTGAATGTGGCACTTTCGCTAGGGGGCACCTTCTTTCCGGAGTCTCTCACTCTGGTGAACTCTCCCCCCTGCGGGAATTTCCCCCCACGGACGGTTCCACCTTGGTTGCCTAACCCTAGAGTGGACTCCTCCCCAATCGCATTCACATTTCGTGCCAATCCGTAGTTAACCGAGTCGTCACCACTGGTGCCACTCCTATCATCTACCGCCCCACTAGGGTTTCCATTATCCCCAGCTTCTTCCCCATTAAAGGATAAGATGGAGCGAAAATTGAAGGAGGGGGTAAAGTTCTGTCTCACCGATTCTATGGGACCATTCCCATCATGCTGCTGTCTATTTTCCGGGTAATTAATCTTTTTAAATTTTCCCTCTAATGGGTAATCCTCCTTGCCATCCTGGATGAGCAACCGTTCATCATATCGATAGGCTCCCCCCTGCCTGCTCTTCATATTCATGTTGATGGCGCACAATCGTGTGTACTTCCCATCTCTGGCCAGTAGCAGGTCTTCGTTTTTTTTTTCTTCTTCCTTTCGACAGTTCAAATTTAAAATGTTATTGCTTGAAAAGGCACTGCATGGGGAGTTCTTTATCAAATTTGCTCTGTTCATTCCTCCGCTCATTCCTCTGTTTATACCTCTGCATGTGCTGCTTGTTTTGCTTGTTCTGTTGGCGGTTCTGGCGCATCCCCGCGTGGGCTGGTTGGAAACACTTGACGAGTTGGAACTACCGTCGGTAAAGTTCACGCTTAGCTTCCACTCCCTGCCCTTTTCTTGGCGAGCCAGGTGTAGCAGTTCTCCGCTGCGCAGGGCGCTTTCCATGCCGATTCCCACGCTGCCTCTCATGCTGCCTCCCACGCCGCCTCCCACGCCGCCTCCAACGCCGCCTCCCCTGCTCAGGCGCGAAAACTCCACTTCCCCCTCGTGCATGTGCTCCTCATAGAACTGCACCAGCTTCGTGTTTATGTCGTTTATGGAGTGCGCGAACCTGCACTGGTTCCCCTTGATGCACCTGCCTGTGTGAGGGGAAGCGTTGAAAGGGAAATAAAAAATAAGCAAATAAAATAAAAATAAAAAATAAGCAAATAAAATAAAAATAAAAAATAGGCAAATAAAATAAAATAAAAAAAACGAGTCGACTTCCACATCGGATGGGCCTCTGCTACGTGCTGCCCCTTCCCCTCGGAACCAACTGCAAACACACAGCAAACTCGGTGCTAGGCGAACCTTCTCGGTGCAGCTGGCAGATAGCCGGCTTCCCAACCTCCCTCAGCTCGTTCACTGAATGGGCATAGATGCAGTTGTGGTCCGTGCATTTTCCTGCGAACATGGGGGTGGAAACAAATGAACAGGTGCGTGTATGCATCACATTTAAAGGCCTTTCAAAGGGGGCCAAAACAAACGCTGCAGACGTACCAGGCACTAAACACGGGCAGAATGTGCGCAATCAACGAGACACTGCTCTTATGTGTATGCCCCCCCAAAAAAAAAAAAAAATGAAGAGGAGGAATACCTAGTATGTAACTTTTACATAACTTCGTTTTCCTCATGTCGGGCTTTATCCTCAGCTCGCTGATGTCATGAGCAAAGGTGCAGTTTTCCCCTCGGTCGCACTTATTTATCAGTGCGTATTTGCACATTTGAATTTTGTAAATCCTAACAGGTGAGGAGGGAGAAGAGGAGTGGGTGGGATGTGTGCAAAAGTGGCCCACGTGGCGCCGTAACTTTGTTGAGAAGCATCCGTTCGGGGCGCAGCAGGGGAGCAGTTCCATATCGTTTTTTTTTTTTTCATTTTTCTTTGTTTTTCTTCTTTTTCTTCTTTTTCTTACTTGAATCGATGCATTTTGTCTCTACCGCTTAAGTGTGTATGTCACGGTTGGAAGAAAAAAGTTGGGCAAATTGGCCTGGGGGTATGGCCTCAGGCGGGCCAGCCTTTGTGACGGCGCTGCTGAACAATGTTTGGGCGCCTTGTGTATAAATACAAGCACAATGTATAAAAAAAAAAAAAAAAACAGCCAGGAAAAGTAGAGAAATAAAGGAAGAAGCGCATTTAACGCGTTGCTCAAACTGCCATGCAAAGAACGCAGGATGAAACGCTTGCGCGGCGCACTCGGCACAGAAACCCTTGTTTGGCGAAGCGCACACACACACATGCATATATATATATGCATACGCACAGCTGTGAAATCACGCGAAACGGCTTCTCACTTTTAAAAGGCAAACATGCACACGATGCGAAGATACAGACATGCACGTATTTTCGCGCGCTTTCCCATGTAGGCACTTCACTCTGCGCAATCGCTCTGGGTGACTACCTCCCTATTTGCAGGCAACTCTTCTATGCAAATTTCTGCTCATACAATTTTGCGAATTTTTTTTTTTTTTTTATGAGCTGTTCATACGTTTTGATATTATTTTTATTTTATTTTTTTTTTTTTACCTGTACGTACAGGTATTTTTTTTTTTTTTTTTTTTTTTTTTTTTCGCTTTATTTGGCTTGCTCTGCACAACAAGCGTTCTTATCACACCTAATCGTTGCAATAAAAAGGTGTGGCGAAGGCGCTACTGTAGGGATGTGTGTACTCATACGTGCAGGCATGCGGGCGCTCCGAATGGGATGAAAAATGCCACGTGAGCGCACCGTAATCAAATAAATGCATGCAAGGGGGAACCACAATGTCGGGGCAGCGTTTTCGTTTCTTCACTCATAATGGGGAAAAACGAACAACTGCGTAGCCTCCTCGTTACTCTATTTTGACACCCAATTAAATCTTTAAAATGTAAAAAAATTTAAATAACATTGTAAATATCATCTCACTGCACCTTGGGAACAATGTGCACCTTTGTGTGTACCCCCAGGTATGGGCGTAAAAAATTTGGGGCGCTCCCTTCCCTATGGCGCCGCAGCTAAGTAATGCTTCTCACACTTGGCGTTTCTTCATAAAATGAAATACCGCTAGTTCATTTAAAGGGACAAAATGTACATTTAAACACGCGTGTCGTTGTGCATACATCTGTGCGGCCTCTTTACCCACTTTGCGCTGCTCCTCCACGGGATGCATGCACTCTCAGAAGGGCGCCAATTTGCATGCAATTTGTGTGAATCTCAGTTATGCGCATGTGCAAAAGGAAATTAATAAAAGGGGGGTCACAAAGAAAGGGGGCACACTCACCAATACACAAATTAAAGAAATTAAATGACGCGCATGAGGTAAACTTGCAAAAAAAAAAAAAAAAATTAAATCTGCTAAGAAAGTGCGATGTGTTAATAATACGAGTAGTGACTAGCCAAACATGTGGATACATAAAATGAGGCAGGCTCTCCAGCAGTGACCGACCTTCACAATAGGTTAGCACAAGAAGAGATGGCGTCAGTTTCTAAAGCATGCGCTGTGTGGTTTTACCGAAATGTGCATGCAAAATTACACAAGGGAGAGTCAAGGGGAAAAATGAAATGCACAGAGAAGTATGTCACGTAGGATAAATCAAAAAAAAAAAAACGTGCGTTTGTTCAGAGGCGTATTAAAAAGTTGCTTAAACTTGGGAACAATCGCGTGCATTTGTGTGTGCATGGGGGTTGTGGTGATGGCGCGCATTGTGCGGGTGCCTACACATACGTGCATCCCTCAGAGGGGAAAGAGGCACACCACAAGTGCGAAACACAGCAATGAATATCATAAATGGGAAAATTAAAAATGGGCATATTAAAGAAAAAAAAAAAAAAAAAAAAAATTATAAGCTGATGCGTAAGAAAGCTGCAAACTTTACTCCGCGTCACTTTTTTTTTTTTTTTTTTTTTCCCCGTTCAATCAGTTACTCACTCAAACCCCTATGCACAATATACGTTGCAAGTGTGTACGTATGAATGTTCATCCAGGAGGGCATGCACTGGTTCCGCTCCGCTTTAAGCTGAAACCACCCGTTCGCGTGGGAAAGAAGCGCCAAAGGATGTTCTCACGCGGGTTTGCGAAATGAAAAAGGGTGAAGTAAAAAGGGCGAAATAAAAAAAGGGGGGAAAAGAGGGGGAGGCATAAAGAACAGCATGTCGAAGTGAAAAGGTGGAGGGATAAGGGGGGCATACAAAGCACCATGCGCCGCATCATAGTCACACATACAAGCAGCAGTTAAATATCAGAGGAGGGTGTGCGCGGCTCGTTTCTCGTGCATGCATGTGTGTGCAAACGAATCGCGCAAAATCATAACTACAGTTGGGGGGAGGTGCAGCAGGTTAAAAGTGCACACGCTTACATGCATTAATACATTCATATGTGCATACATACATGCATTCATACGTGCATACATAAATACGTACGTACATACGTACGCGGGCCTGCCCCTATTTGGTACTCGCGCGACGCATTCAGGTACCTATCATGCACGCGCTTGAAAGAGAAAATCATTCTTGCGTTTGCGCCTGCACTGCGGAGCGAGCCTCCGTCACTAGTGCGGGGACGTGCTGGCAAACCCACGCATAAGCGCGTTGGCGCAGTTGTGTGCGCTCTCGAGTCAGTTCTCTCATTCGAAGCAACAGAATAAATTTCAAGCATAACAACGTGCGGGCGAAAGGGCCCGCCCTGGTGAAAATAAAGTGGTAAGTGGAGAACAATCAGAGGTTCCTTCTCGCGTTATTGTTTTTTTTTTTTTTCTCTTTTTTTACATGATCGCAAAGAGGATTAAAAAAGAAAGGTACATTTTTTTAACGTGAAAATGTTTCTCTCAAACAAAATTTAAAAAAAAAAAAAAAAAAAAAAAAGTTACATTGTAAGCACAACCCCACGCATGACTGGTGGTGCGTGCACGTGTATGTCCCAACAAACTGCACGAGTGAGCATTTTTGCCATCATCGCAGGAAAAAAAAAAAAAATAAAAAAAATAAAAAAAATACAACCAATAAACAGTAAACACTATGCAGTAAGCAGCAAATGCACCCCTTCTGTGAATGAGGACCCCAGTCAGTCTTCACCAAGGAAGCGCACTTGGGTGGTACTCCTCAAAGTGTAGGCCTTAATTCGGTAACTACGTTGCACGCACCACGCGTATAAGCACGACTCATCATGCCTTGGGGTCGCTGCTCGTCGCACGGGGAAGGAATGCATACACAAGTCATCACATGCATACGCATGTATGTGCGCGCAATGTTCCCTCCCAGGGGGTACTCACCTTTCACGCATGCATGTGACCTCTTTCAACCAACCATGTGCAACACGCCACTGATCGATCGTCCATTCGAAAAGCGACGCAAGTGCACTTTTCGCCTGAACAGGCAAGGTAAAATGGGGAAAATTAACTTAAAAAAAAAAAAAATAGCCAAATAACGAAATAACGAAATAACGAAATAACGAAATAACGAAATAGCCAAACAGCAAAATAGCCAATTAGCCAAATAGCGGAATGGTTATGCCGATAACTGATTAACCAAATCGACGCGGAAAACATTGGTCAAGCATGAAGGGAAAGATCCACACACGGGAACATCCCCATCGCATGCATAATGTTAAAAATGAAACCATGCTTAAAAAATTTCATTAAAAATGTAAATGTGGCGCTCCAAAGGGGAAAAAAAAGAAAACGCAAAAAAAAAAAAAAAAATGAACAATTTGGAATGTAAACCTGTTCGACTATTCTTTTTTCCCTCCCCTCTCCCTGCTCATGTTCTCCCATGCCGTAGGAATTTACAAAATGAGTTGCTTAAAAAGGAGTTAAGGTGAATGGAAAAATAAAATACACTGAAAAACTCTTTTTTGTGAACTTCTTCCTTTCGTGAGTACTAACACCCACTTGTGTGCGCGCTGCGCAGAAATGCCACTGGGGTTATCCCCCCTGGCACACTGAAAAGGGGAAAACAGGGGGAACACAACAAGTGGGGGAGATAGGGGACAAGTAGGGAACGAGTGGAACAACTCAGGTTGATACACGCGAAAATGGGGAAAACGTATGGCACACAAATTAAGGCTGCATCCCCTACGAAGCCACAACTTGCACACAAGAAAAAGTCCTTTTTCGCATGCACAAAAAAAAATGATCCCTAGTGTGAGTTCTCCTTTAAGGAGGACTCCCCTCAATTCGAAGGATCCCGAAATTGGTGCATGCAAAGAAGGGAGGGGTATTTTATTTTGGTAAAAAAGGCAGTTAGTAGAGATATGCACACGGTAAAGCGCTAAATGAACAATGATGTGAAATTGCGTTGGGGTGATTTTCCCGTTTGGGTGACCTCCCCCTTTTTTTCCCCTCCTCGTCAGTCCACTGGCCCACCAGGTGGAAGGTGTTTGCCCAAAAAGATTAACTCAAGCTGATTCTTCGTCAGCGTGACGATGTGTGATTACACAAGCCATGAATATGTCGTAACGTTAACGCATAAGAGTATCTCCTTCTCCCCACGAGCATTCGTAGCCGTCTGCCCATGCATGCCGTCGTATTGGCTTCCTACATTTTCCAATGCTCAACGGGGTTTCCAAAGGGGGGGAGGGAGGCCTACTCCTTCACATTCTACTAAGAAGCCCAACTCGGGATAAAACCCACATGAGTGTACATACCTACGTGAGTACTTTTTTTTTTTTTTTTTCCCTTCTTGGTTCCATTTTTTTGTTTAATATTTTTTTCTTCAACTTTGCAAAGTGGAACATGTGTGCATGTATTTGCAAGGGGTAAAAAAAAGTGGCAGCTCAATGAAAGGGGAGAAGTCGGTGCATTGGTCACGCCTTTATGTGGAAGCCCCCATCACAACATTCTTCCTCTTTGGTAACAAAACAGAACATGGCTATCAAAAAAAGGGACACATACTTTGCAAAATGTGTTTCATTCGGTGAGGGGAAGAAACAATGAAGAGGGGGTGTTGATTGTATTTTCCACTCCCTCCCCTTTTGTTCCACTTTAAGTGGGATACACTTGGGAAAAAAAAAAAAAAAAAAAAAAAACACACATACATGCATACATACATACATGCTTGCATGCACATGTCAGGCGTATATCCCAAATGATTACCCACTTTTAATCAACCATTTTGGTCAAACGGAATTTTTACATTTCTGTGTTTCCCTCTTTTTAGTCGCTTCGTTTCATCACCAAAAGGGGGAGCGACAATATCCCTTTGGAAAATCCCCCTCCTCTTCTGATCGGCACTGCACGTGGGTAAAGGCCCACATGGTAAAGAAGTGACAGCGAAAATGATACAAAATGGCAACAAATTGGACTTACTAAAAATCTTCACCATATTTGTTAGCGCGTACGTACACCGGAAAAGGGAAAGTAAAAATGAACAGCACAAGTGGGGTAGACTTAGAGCAGCGGTACCTATGCACAGTGACACAATTGCGTGAATAAGTGAAGGGGTCCCCAACTGGGGCAAACTTCACTTCTCCCTTTGTGCCGTCGACAGACAAGCACACCTGATGCCTTTCCATGAGAAGCGAACGCGCAGATAAAACTTCCTCCCCGAGGAACTCCCCTACATTCGTAGCCATGTGGAAAAGTAAAACATGTAAAAAAAAAAAACAAACAAAGAAGGCCAAACGAAGGGCAAAATGGGATCCTCCCGCGGGGCGCTCAGCCACACCGCACACACAATTGAACACAGAAAAGTCGCCTTTCTTAGCTGAACGGCAAAGTGGAAAGAACAACAATGGTGGAAAATTAAAAAAAAAAAACATCCCTACATTTTCCTACAGTAATTACCACACAGGTGTTACATTTCGCAAAATTTACCAGCGAAACCTTTTTGCACACACGAAATAGTGGTGTTTTTTTTTTTTTTTTTTTTTTTGCGAGGGGGGGGTAATTTGAAAAGAATGGTATTCCCCTACTGGGAAGAACTGACGCTGCTATTTTCCACTACTGGGGGGGAACAATTTTTCCTTTAAGGACCCTGCCACGTGGACGTAGTGCAAAGGGAGGGGGACCTATCCCATCGCGCGTTTCGCCTGCTGGTGTGTAGGTACCCATCCGGTGGGGGCGTGTGACTGAACGATAAAAAGGGAAAGGAATTTCCCGAGCAAATCCCACCACAGAAGGGTAACTCACCGTCCAATGGTTAAACAAATGGGTATGCAGGTAAAAGCATCCCCAAAGCTGCCATACGTGCGTGCTGCATACATTTTTGCCTCCTCGCAGTGATGTGAAAAGGCGCTTTTTGTATAACCCTCCGCCGTTGGTTATTCTTCCCTTAGCAGCACTACAGTGAAGGTAGGTAGGTCGGTCGGTCAGTTTTCTTTCCCAAAAATTTTTACACTATGGGGTACGCCCGCTCGGTTGTCCCCCTGTGGGTAAGGAGTTTTCCAAGGGGTGAAAATAAAAAAAAAAAATAAAAAAAACGTGCACTTTTGCATACGATGTGATGTAGTCAACGTGTTTGTTTTCTGCCATTTAACCTGTTCTTCATTGTTTTTCCCCCACTTGGAGATTTCAGTTTGTTCCTCTTAAACCCTTCATTTTAGCTTAACAAAGGGGTTAACTTCGCAATCTTTTTTTTTTTTTAAGAAAAAAACAGGGGAGACGATTTTGCCCCCTTCGCGAATCTTGCTGCCGAATGAGTGGAAATGAAAAACAAACGCACCATCAAATTGGCACTTTATTTATAAATGCCCTCTGCCGATACAACAAGAAAAAAAAAAAAAAAGAACAAATTTATTCAAATTCTTTTCCCTTCCCGCGTATGCAAAAGTGCGCGGTTTTTTTTTTTTTTTTTTGCCGTTGATCCGTATGTTCGCCTGGTGGTGTATTCGCGCGGGAGAGCCCCAACCTCAAGAGGCGGCTCCCTCAGGGGTGGGGGGGGGATCGCTCCATTTTTGGCACGATTTGCCACTCGAGCGGGATTGCACCCTGAGATTGCCTTTTTTTGCTAACTTCTTCGCTGCGCAAGGAAACACGCACCAATGTATGAGCGGAGCGTTACCTTGGCGCCGCCCCACCCCCAGCCGGCGCTTCTCTTTCCCCCGACTGGAACACCTCGACCGGTTATAAGCCGAGGCACGTGGCAACAAAGCAACGGCGTATGCAATGCGGAAAAAGGTTTTTATTTCCTCTTTCATCTTTCTTTTTTTATCTTTCCTTTTTTTTTTTTTTTTTTCTTTTCTTCCTCGCCAAATGCGCATCACCCGATGTACACGTATTCACAGTTGCGATGTGACTGACTGAACATCCGAACTGCCTCCTGTGAGAAATAACCAAAAAAATTTTTTTTTTTAATTTTCTTCTACTCCCCATTTGGGATTGTAAAAAAGATTGACCTCGCACCATCTCTGCGCGTGAAGATAATCTTTTTTTTTTTTTTTTTTTTTTTCCTTTCCGCGAAGAGAAGATAGCCATTTTATAGCGCGTTCGCTTCAGTAGGTAGGTAGAGCAGAGCTTCCTCTTCTGTCGCGCTACTTCAACTACGCGAATGAATGCATCCCCTCCCCCACACGGATTGATTCCCCCCCTGTTCTGCTCTGCTCCGCTCCTCAGCTTTTTTAACACCCACGCCAAGTCGCCAAGCCGCCAATTGGCCAAGTCGCTTCAGTTCACGTCAAGCCGCCAATTGGCCAAGCCGCTTTACTGCTCGATCACCACCCCCTTTTGCAACTCACGATGGCGAAGAAGTCAAAGAAGAGCGCGGGAGATAACATCAACGCGAAGCTACAGCTGGTGATGAAGTCCGGCAAGTATCAGTTCGGGAGGAAGTCCTGCCTGAAGGCCCTGCGAACCGGGAAAGGTAGCCCGCCGTTTGCGCGCATATGCATTGCGTTCTGCACGTGTGAGTGTATGTATGTCCCCAACGGTTTGTACTCCTTTCCCACTTCTCCCTCACGACCACTTCCTCTTCACCACCACTTCTTCCCCGCAGGCAAGCTCGTCATCGTCAGCAGCAACTGCCCACCCATCCAGAGGAGCGTCATCGAGTACTACGCCATGCTATCGAAGTGTGGGGTCCACGATTACCACGGAGATAACAACGACTTGGGTACCGCCTGCGGAAAGTTGTTTCGCATCAGCTGCCTGGTCATCACGGACGTGGGTGACTCGGACATTATAAAGACGAATGAGTAGAATGGGAAGAGGAGTCCCCGCAGGGGAAGAAGAGTAGCCTTGCCCGGGTGAGCAGAAGAGTGACAGATTGACCGGTTGAACGATTGAACGATTGAACGGTTGAACGGTTGAACGATTGAACGATTGAACGGTTGAACGGTTGAACGATTGAAAACAGGTTCAGAGCCGACCGTTTGGAAGCCTGCGTGGAGACCTCGTGAGGAAATAACCTCCTGGGGTAGTCCAGACCAACGCCTGTGTGCATGAGCTGAGTCGGTGGCTCCCCATCCTTCGCTGCGTTTTTCTCTCCCCCGTTTCCTCCTTTTCCACCTCTTCCATCCTTCCTTCCTTCCTTCTTCTTCTTTTTTTTTTTTTTTTTTTTTGCCGAAAAGCTACACCTGCATAATTGCCCTTACGTGTGTGCACGCTGCTTCGAATGGGGCGCCACTCTTCGCCACGGAAACTTGCCCTGCGTGTTCTGATGAGGAAGTTTTAATTTTTAAAGAACCCATAAAGGTAATTTTAAAAAGTGGTGGCCAATAGCCTGTGCGTTGGGGTGTTGCCATCCCAGCAGGGATGCACAGCGCATGCGGCAAATGGTCCCCTTAAAGGAGTCACCCGCTTAGTCCGGGCAGACATGACGGTGGCCGCTCTGCCGCTTCGCCAAGCGAAACAAACAACCAGGGTGCGCTTATAAGGTGTCAAAAAAAAGAAAAAAAAAAGGGTGATCGGGGGAACTCCCGGCTTGTCCTGCTTAAAGGGGTGGTTCAAAAAAAAGGAAAACCCGCCAGGGGTAACTCGCCAGGGGTAACTCGCCAGGGGAAACTCGCCTGGGGAAACCCTCCAAAGGGGCTACCCCTCCGCCGCGCAGAATACCACCTCGTGTCGCCACCCCAGCGGGAGCTCACTTGGGGCTCCACATGCCCAGGCGAGTCCCAAACAAAACCTTCAAATATTTCTGCCTGTTCGTTTTGATCCTTGCCTCGACGCGCTTCAACGTCTCGTTCGTCGCCAATATGATGAGGCTGAAGATGACTGTAAGTATGCCGAGAGTCGCATCGGGAAGCTGCCACGTGGGTGGGTGGGGGAAGTGAACATATGGTGATGACCCATGCGTAGTCGGTGCAAGCCTACACCGTACAGTCGCGTAACTTCCAATGAGCGATCTAATCACACCGCCATGCGTGGCGAAGGCTGCCTCACCTGAACTGCGTAGTAGGGGGGGAGCATGTAGACGCGGAGGGCCACGTACAGGAGGCTCAAAATGAGGAAGATAAACAGGCAGGAGAAATACGTCTTGGAGTTCTGCACGCAGCTGAGCTTGTAGAGGGGTTCGAACCTACGCGGTGGGGGGAAGGCGGTAAGGGGGAAAGCGGTAAGGGGGCAAGCGATATAGGGTAAGGCGGGACGACCGCGCCACTGCGAAGCGAGCCTCCCTCACCTGTCGCTGTGAGACAGCGAAGACACGAAGAACAAGAGGGAGAAGACGAAAAAGAAAAAAATCTGCGACTGCTTGATCATCACGCCCGCCATGTTTCGCCGGAGAGAAGTAGCTTCCGTTTCGGGGAATGAATACAGCAGCAGCTGGCATTTGTAGAGGGAGCCTGCAGGGGGGGAGCGGCATACCGGAAGGAGTGTCGACTGACGATACCGCTTCTACTGCAGCGGTGGAACCAGCTTCTCTGGCGCAACCCCTCATTCTTCCCCTCGAGGAGCAACGGCCGGTGCCTACTTAGGTGAGCACTCTGCGTGCAGTGGTGCGTCACATCCGCCAAGAAACCCTTCGGAAATGAACTCAACACGTCTTCGCTTGGAGTGGACTGCAGAAGGTACCTGCTGGCAAACTCCTTGTTAATGAGCTTTACATAGTAGACGGGCAACGTGATGCAGAAGAGTAGGAAGGGGATCCACCGGATGAGGTAGAAGAGCTGCCGCGGGGGGAGGAAAAAAAAAAAAAAAAAAAAATGGAGAGTTAAGCGTAAAGGATGGCAAAAAGGATGGCGTGAAGGCCCCCTCATTTCTGCCTCAACGAAGGGGTTGTCTTCTCCCCACAGAGCGGGGCTCACATAACTCAAGCGCTTCGCCATCGATTCGCCATCGATTCGCCATCGATTCACCACCGCTTCTCCACCGTACCAGCCTCTTCAGCAGGAACTCGCGCGTGATGACCCTGTCGGGGATTTCATTCATGATGGTGCCGTTGTTGTCGTTGCCCAGGAGGGCGATTGACAGCAGGGGGATGATCAGCAGGATGAACAGGAGGTAGTCCATCACCTGCAGGGGGGGGGAGGCCAAATGGGGGAGTGGAAAAGGAGAAGAAGACGCAGCTCACGCAGACCATGCAGCCCTTTTGCTTGGGGGGGGGGGGAATTCCCCGTGATGGGATGGGAAGCGCATCGTGCGAGTGAGGCCACCCGTACCGAGATCAGGGGGGGCAAAAAGAACACCGAAATGATGAAGAGCAGAAAGGACAACTGGGAGTAGTAGAAATAAAAAAAAAAAATCGTCAGCGAGACGTTCTTCTTGTGGATCCGTGAGCTCTTCAGCAGCTTGTACACGAGCTCCATTATGTTTTCGGACAGGTCTAGGGGGGGGGGGGGGAGGGAAACGACTCACAGGAGAGATGTTGCAGTGGGGGTGAACGCGCTGGAGGTAAACGCAGTGGGGGGAGAGTCATCTGCGGCGAGTCATCTGGGGGGGACTCCAGGATGGCCACCCATTCTGATTGGCTGCCCCCACGTCCAGCACCCCGCCTGCCACTTTGTTAGGTGAAACCTACCCAGGCGACGCTTCTCCACTATCAAATTGCACGGTAGCGTATTAACAAAGGAGGCATACGCAATGATGGGGTTCTGCTTCGTAGACAACTCATCAAATGGGGTGTTCCTCTCCCTTTTCCCCTGGCAATCTTTACACGCATTATTATACGGTAGCAGAATGGACACGGCGTAATTGCACAGACTGTACATCTCGAAATTGCAGCAGTTGAGGCTGTTCCCGACGCAGGTGATGATTTCGTTGTTATCCTGTGGGGGGAAGCGGCGCGGTGGAGTGTGCGTTAGGGGGGGGGAAATAGGTGTGGGGAGGGGTCCCCTCATTTCATTTGGGTGGGCCTATCCGCTACCTCTTCTCCGCTTCGTCTCTCTTATCCGCTCTTTACCGGCTGAAGACCACTTACCAGCAAAATTTTGATCATCTCGGCCGTGTTGAACTGGTTGCAGCCTGAGTAGGAGGAGACCCTCAGCGGGATGTCGTCCACCTGTTGTTTTTTGGGGAAGGTGGGGAAGACGCACAAGTGAATGTCAGTGCGTGGTTAAGCAGACGCACACGTGAATGTCAGTGCCTGCGAAGCGCGCCCCCCTCTCTCCCACCTCCTGAATGTGCGTCTTGATGTTGTTGATGCCGCTCGGGATGACGACCTTCCCGTCCCTGTTTTTGAAGCTGGACCTGGGGGGCAGAGGGGGCAAACAATAAAACACACGTAAGTCAATTCAATCGGGGGGGTAGAAACGTTGCAGAAAGGAGACGAAGCAGACGCATCGCTCACAATTCCCATGCGCTGGCGGCGCCAAGGGCACACCCACTTATCGTTGAGACTCAGCGAGATGGACGTGTTCCAGTTGGTCTCCATGCCCAACAGGTTCGACACGTTCCGCGTGTTGGCTTGGTCCGTTTTGCTGAAATGTACGAAGCGGATTCCTGCCTGGGGTGATGGGTGATGGGGGATGAGCGGCGATGGGCAGTGAGAGCGGGTCGTACGCGCGGTGCAGTCTCTCATCGTGTGCGGTATAGCCCCTCTCTGTGCGGTATAGCCCCTCTCTGTGCGGCGCAGTCCCTCTCTGTGCGGCGCAGTCCCTCTCTGTGCGGCGCAGTCCCTCTCTGTGCGGCGCAGTCCCTCTCTGTGCGCGCCCCTTCAAAGAGACCCACATTGTAAAAGTCGTTTATCCTCGTCTGAATTTCGCTGTTCGTCATGAGCTTCACTGCGGAGTTGCCTGCGCAGGGGGGAGCGGCGAATGAGAAGCGGCAAACGGGCAGTGAATGAGAAGCGGTGTATGGACGCGGTGCATGGGCAGCGCTGTAGCGACCGCTCACCGATGAAGATGCTGGTGGACAGCAGGTGGGACAGGAACTTCTCATTCGCCTTCGCGGGGAAGGGGCTCTCATTGTTAAAGTTCCGCAGGTGGTAGACCTTCCGCTTGTCGATCGTCAGGATGTAAATATTTTTTTGGAAGTGGTCCTTCATGTAGTTCCTCTCCTCTGTGCTCAGGGGTCGGTACGCAAAGCATATGCTTTCGATTCCTAAGATGGCGTGGCAGGGGGCGGCAAAGGGGGAGGAAGAAAGGAATAAACGAAGAAAGCGGGAGAGGCAAACACACACACATAGGCAGCGACACATATGGACCAACACACACATAGGCAGCGACACATATGGACCAACACACATAGGCAGCGACACATATGGACCAACACACACATAGGCAGCGACACATATGGACCAACACACATAGGCAGCGACTCCGCTGCGCGCTGTGAGCCGCACCCGAGGAAATCCACTGCATGTTCAGGATGCGGAGCACCTTCTTCTTCCGCCGCTTCAGCCGCTTCATGGCCTTCCCGTCGTAGTAAAACATGCACTTGTTCACGAGGGCGTCCAGTTGTCCCTGCGGGGGTGGCACGAAGTGGTACTAAGCAGAACGGAGCAACATGTGGCAACCGCCGCACCACGGCGCACCACGGGGGCAACGACGCAAACCGCCGCAACCGCTAGAACCCACCTTCAGGAAGAGGTGGTACTTGTCCTTCTTCTTCTCGCAGAGGATGAAGGCGAACACGAAGTTGTCTCTGGACGTGACCGCGTCGTAGATGTTGATGCCCAGGGCGTGGCCCTTCTCGCCGTGCTCGTGCACGTGGTATGGTAGCTCGCCTCCGTTCGCCTCGACCTTCTCGCGCTTCTTCAGCTCGCCGCCGTCCGCTACGCCCTTCTTGTGCTTCTTCAACTCGCTGCTCTTCTTCTTGTACAGCTCGTAGTTGCTTTTGTTTTCCACGCAGAGGAAGAGCCTGCGGGGGGGGAGAGCATCCGCGTGGGAGAGCAGCCGATTGCAGAGCAGCCGCGTGGCAGTTCGTTTGCGTGGCAGTGCAACCGCTTATCAGCGCCTACTCACTTGTGGAAGACAAACTTGTTGTACGGGTAGGAGAGGTTGCCGATGTCGCAGAGGCAAATGAAGAGGTGGCTGTAGTCCACCTGGTTCATGTAGCTCACGATGTTGTTTTGGAACTCGTCCAGCAGCCTGCAGGAGGAGGGACAATAAGAAGTAGCAAGGTGTGGTAGCAATGCGGAGCAGGAGGACCAACCGCTCAACAGATGTGTCCCCCGGTGAAGCAGCTCGGGAGAAGCCGCTTGGTAGCCGCTTGGTAGCCGCTTGGTAGCCGCTTGGTAGCCGCTTCGTAACCGCTTGGTAGCCGCTTCGTAACCGCTTGGCAACCGCTTGGCAGCCGCTCTCTGCCGCTCGCTTCCGCCGACCCACCTGATGTACTTGGGCAGCTGGGTGTAGTAGGAGAGCAAGAAGAGGGCGTGGAGGATTTTTCGGTTCTTAATCCTCTGGTAGGCGTACATGCTCTTGTTGTCCATGAGGATGTCGATGACGGTGAGGATGTAGTTGTGGTGAGTGGGCGCCCCCTTCGTCACGGTGGAGCTGAGCGGGGCCTCCTTCTTCGTGTTCAGGTGGTTGTACAGGCAGATCTCCTTGATGCTGTGGTTGCTGTCGATTAGCAGTCCGCTGCTGTCCAGGAAGCACAGCACGGAGCAGTCGCTCAGGATGTTCAGGTAGCACTTGTCGATCTTGATGCCCTGGGGGGGGGCGGCAAAAAGAGGGAAAAAAAAAGAAAAAAAAAAAAAGAAAAAAAAAAAAAGAAAAAAGGATTAGCTAGCTGAACATATGAGCAGGTAGGTTAACACCTACTGGAGGTAAGTTCTCTTTCCCTAGGAGCACTACCACCAGGATGTGTGTCTCCCCACAAACGGAAACCCCCCTCAGGTGGAGCCTCACCCTGATGATTAGAAAGAATATGCTCTTCAGGGTGTAGAACAAGCCGAAGCGCTTCTTGTCCGCGTAGGAGGTGTCTTCCGTTGTCGTGGAGAAGTCAAACGAGGAGGAGAAGTTCCGCTCGCAGTTCATCTCGTCTTTGAAGTAGCTCTCGTAGACCAGGTTCAGGGAGGAGCAGTATCCGTGTATCAGCTCCGAGAAGATTCTTCAGAGGAGGGGCCACGCGGTGGTGTGTATCGGTGTAGCGGTGTAGCAGTGTAGCGGTGTAGCGGTGTAAGAGGCAGTCTAGCTAGCTTCTTACATGGCCGCCGATCTGGCTGCCTTTCCAGCCAGCGTCGCTTGGCTCCCGCGCGGCGACCACCCCACCTGTGGAAAAAGGGCAGCATCGTGAGCGACATCAGCACGCTGTAGAGCAGGAAGTACATGATGACGAAGTGGGGGACCTCCTCCCCGTGGCTCTTCATGTCGGCGAAGCTGAGGGGGGGAGAAGCGGGTGGGGGGTATCCCCTGTTGGGAGAATCCACGTAGGGGTATCCCACGTTGGGGGCATCGATGTTGGAGTGCCCCCTTTTGGAGTGCCCCCTTTTGGAGTGCCCCCTCGCAATCTTACTACACCGCCGCCGCCGCGCCGCACAGCAAAAACAGAACCACCCAGGTGCACAGGTAAAACGTGTGTATCTTCTCGGTCAATATGACGTTCCTCAAGTTGCCCTTATGCTTCGAAATTTTGCTCTCGTCCGTGGAGTTTTGCATATATCTCTTGATGGTGCTTATGGAGACATCTTCTTGAGCCACAAATGAGTACAGGTGGAAGGAGGGCAGGTAGTCCCTCTTGTCCTCTCTCCCGTGCCTCGTCAGCAGGTTCATGCTGATGTGGTCCTTGTCCATGGGCATGAACACCTCGTACTTTTCGTAGCGCCGCCCGTACGCTGCGGGGGGGAGGAAGCGGAGTGGTGGTGAGCGGAGTGGTGGTGAGCGAAGTGGCGGTCAGCTAAGTGGCGCCCATCCCAGCCCCGACGAAGCAACCATGCAGAGTGTGACTGGCTCGACGACGTACCGCTCTCCTCCAGGTTGTACTCCACGCAGCTGCAGGGGATGAGGTCCCCGGCGCGCAGCAGGAAGAGGTCCTGCTGGATGAGCTGCACGGTGGGGGGTAGCGGTGGTGAGGGGTAGCGGTGGTGAGAAGTCGGATGAGGGGTAGCGGCGATGGTGTGGAGAGCCAATGGTGGGGTTGCCTCCGCACTGCCCTACCAGGTTCGTCGGCAGCAGCTCCCATCTCCCGTTCCTCTTAATAAAAATAAAATGAGAGTTAGACAAGTAACTCAAATGGCAGTCGTCTTCCTTCTTCTTTTTGGGGATGTTCCTTGGCGACAGCAACTTCGCGGCTTCGTTTATTTTTCGCAAGAATTCGTTTTTCTGCGGGGGAGGGGAGGGAGACCCGCTGTGCGATGAGAGTGCCGAGAGTGACGAGTGTCACGAGCACATATGGTAAACATGCGGAGGGGCTACTCGCATTTAAGTGGGGCTTTGGGGAGACCCTCCCTTGAGCCCCCCTCTTCTAGCAGCACTTAGCGGCCATGCCCCTATTGCATACACTCGAGCAACTGTGCTACCCTCCCTCTGGACCTACTTGGGCATCCTCAATTTCGTTGTACAGAAAGACGAACAGAAGCAGCAGCAGCGTTATGAGCACGAACAGGGCAGTCAGGTAGTGCGAACTGATTATGTCGTTGTCTGTAGAGGGCGGGAGGGGAGGAGGCATTTACAGAGGTGATCAAAGCGGCCTGCCCAGCGGTGAAGAGGCAGGTGACCTCGTCTCACCCCCCCACTACTCCACTTTCACAGTGCAACCGCTAAAGCGGCCGCCAAACTGCCGCCAAACTGCCGCTACATCACCGCCTCACCCTTGAGAAACACCAGGCACGCCAAGAGGGGCGCCAAAAAAATGGTCACGACGAGGAGCTCCGTCTTCAGGATGCACTTTAAAAAGAACTTCCGTCGCGACTTCTTTTTGTACTCATCTGCTAGCAGCTGAGGGGTGAGGGAAATCCGCACCCATGGATGTGTGTGCGCTCAGGGGGGATAGCAGCGAGAGAGAGGTGCTCCCCCCCTCTGAGGTGCTACTTCCCCAGACGGAGAACAGAACAACGCAGTCGTGGCTGGTGGGAAGAGCCTCCCTCATTTGCACCTCCTTTTTTTTTCATCCCTATATGCACACCAGCCTTACACGCAGGAGCGGTTCTACGGTGCCGCCTCAAGTGCCCCTCCCGTGTCTCCCGCCGCGCCCCCTACCTGGAGCTCCCTCCTCATGGTGTCACAGAAATAAACGTCATCTATTTCTCCCGGGCGCCGCTTCACTTCCCTGTTAGGCATTTTGGTCCGCAAAAATGATGAGAAAAAAATAAAACAAAAAAAAATAAAAAATAAAAAAATAAATACATAATCCCTTTTAATTATTGCTAGAACGGGGAGTACCCCATGCGAACGTGACCGATCCTTTCGACCTACCCTTGCGCACATTTCAAGTGCGCCTTCTTCCTCCTATTGGTGTGCACGCGTGGTGGGACCACTGGGGGAGTTTGCCTTTTCGTCACCCGTGTCAGCGGAACGGAGCGGCGAGCGACACTCAGGAGGAACTAGCAATGCCGAGTGAGCTTCACGTAAGTGCATCCTTATGTACGCCCCTACGTTCAAAGCTGCAGAGAGAGCCCAACTGTACACATGCTGTGGCCATTCTCGCGCGACCTCCTGAGAGCGTGGCCGAGCGTTCATGAGGATGGACTCCCTGCGCGCTCACCCATTTGGCGAAAACGAACGCGGCGCTTACACCACTGGAGGTGACTCCCCCACGGTTGCACTTCACCCGCGGGGAACACTTCGCGTGCCCTGCCCCAGGGTTACATCACCTCGGCCAGATCACCCCAGCCAGTTCACCGCAGCCAGATCACGCCAGCCAGTTTGCTATTCGTCCTTTTTCTTTCTTCCCCTGCTGTGCGTATGCCCTCGTACGCAACGGGAGGGGCGCGCCCACCCATGTGCGCGCTTCTCCCTCCCCCCCAGGCGGGGAAGCGAGTGGCCAACACGTTCCCCCCAGTGGGTATTCCCCTCTCCGCTGCGCGCACATCGCGTGACCAACTTTAGCGCGTCAAAAAAAAAAAAAAAAAAAAAAAAACAAATAAACAAATAAACAAACAAATAAATGATTAAGCGAATGAGTAAATGTAGGATTTCCCTCCCGATGACACAGCTCGCATTTCCACCCATGATTTACCCTCGGCATAAGCGCTGCCGTTGTCTTCATCGCGAGGTGTATCTCTCCGGGGAAGTCAGTCCCCCCCCTCGCGTTGTTTCGCGCTCCTGCGCAGTTGCTCTCCGTGCGGTTCGCCCATTTGCGTGGTTATGTGTGCACACATGATCGTTCGTTTGTTTGCTTGTTCGCCCGTCCGTTTGCTCCCCACCCGCGCGTGAATGACCCGGAGAAGAGTTGCCAAGACGCGACTCGCCGATGGGCCCGACTCCTCCGCGTGGCTGCGAATGCGCGCGTTTTTGAAGTAAGAAGTTTGAAGTTTGAAGATTGACGATTGAAGTTTGAGTTTGAAGTTTTACCTGACCCGTTCAGGCGAAAAAAAAAAAAAAGGGCCATTGTGATTAAAGGGGGCACTGTCATTAAAGGCACCTTCGGAGGGAGGCTGCGCCGCAGTTATCGTAGAGGCCGTCCCCCCACGTGGTGCCACACCCACTGCTGTCTTCACTTCCGCTACCCACTCGCTTGAGCGCACGCACAAAATGAACGAAGCGAAGAAGTGCCCAGATCAGCGCCCAGACCAGCGCCCCCCCGAAGAGGACCCCCAGTTCGACGGCCCCTGTGGCAACGGGGAAAACAGCAACGATGGGAGTGTCGCGAACATTTCAAATATCGCCACCGTCAACTTTGCCAGCCTCGAGAGGGAGTTCCGGAGGATTTACAGGTACCCCTCGCAGGAGCGACCGCCATCGGTGAGTCAGCAGAGTCAGCAGAGTCAGCCGAGTGAGCCGAGCGAGCAGAGCGAGGTGAATGAGACAAACGAAGCGAATGAAGCAGACGAGACACACGAAGACGATTACTTCTGTGGGAAGGCCCGGGGGAGTGCCCACGTGATGCCGAACCAGTCGAGTGAGGAGACGCTGCACACACAGCGCGCTGGAATGCACACCGAAGGTTCGGTCGGAAGGGCCCTCCCAAGAGGGGAACAAAAACAACGTGCCGATCACTATGGAGGTATGCTGCCCCCCCAGTTTGAGCGGAGGGGACCCACGGGGATGAGCAGCCAGGGGAACTTCGCCTCGACTAACTCCATTGAGCATATTTTAAGGAGCATTCAGGAGGACACCATTTTGGGGATAAACGGGGGGGGAGGTGGCAACTCCGGTGGGTGCAGTTCGAACGTTGCCCCACGTCTCGCGGATGCGGTGGACGCAGTGCAGGCCATTCACCCGGTGAGGGGCTCTCCCCCCGCGGATGCTGCACTTGTCGCGTCGCCTTCCGCTTCGTCAATCCGTTCCCCCGCCGCTTCCGCGGTTTCCGCGGTTTCTGCGGTTTATGCGGTTTATGCCGCTTCCCCTGCCGCTCCCCCCCAGATGTGCCGGCTCTGGTGGGGAGACAAACCCTTCGCGTACCGCTGGGAGCGCGGCATGAACCGGCAGGAGGTGCAACGGTGCGTGCACAACTTCTGCATCAACATCGCAAACGAGGAATTCTACCTCGTTCGTCTGGAGAGACTCCCAGAGGACAACCTCCTAAAGGAGAAGCAAAAAAACATACAGAGGATACTGCTCAGAGGCAACACCTACGCGTATTACAAACTATGTGAGCGATATGAGCACCACTCATTGGGGGATTTGCAACCAAATGAAGAGTACCTAATTAAGAGGAAGAACCAAGTGCAGGAGAAACTCATGAACCCGCTAAACTTCCCAGAGGTGTTGAGAGCCATAGAATACACAAAGGAAGGAGGCAACCTACTAAAGCATACCGTCTACAGCATCCCTCACTTACGTTTCTTCTTCATAAGCAAAGATTTAAATTTTATAAAATGGTTCTCTTCAAGAAAAACAGACGAGCAATGTAAAATTTATTTCGATAAGATCAACAGCCTAGAAATAAAAATCGTTCATGAGCATCTGCTGGAGAATCTAAAGGTTAATATTTTGAAGAGACTCTCCTTTTCCATCGTTTATATGAATGAGAAGAAGAAGGTAACCCTCACATGTAAAAGCTTGCAAGAGTTTAACTACTGGGTCACTACCATCAGGGCACTCATGTTCCGCGCGAAGAGGATGAAGACGACTCGCAGCGTTTTGCTATCCCATGTTAGTGGAGGGGACGGAGATGAAGGGGCAGGGGGGGACACTCTCTCGCAGGAGTGGTCCAACAGCATTGCACGTTGGAGGGGAGCCGAGGGGGACGCGGGACGGCCCGACCGGCGGGAGGTCAGCCTGAGCGGTAATTCAAGACCGTCTAAAGTGTGTGCGTCTTCAAAACTGTGTGAGTCTTCTACTTCCTCTAACCCCCGTGGGGGGGGGGACCCCTCGAAATGGAGCCCGCAACACGGGGAAGCGCAGCCCAACAAGGGGTGCGAACTGAAAGGACAAAGCGGCTCGACGAAGAAGGAACTTCACACAGAAGAGGGCAAGACCTCCCTTGAGTCATTTCACCTCTATAAGCTGATTGTGTTCCCGGATTGTAACCTCTGTCAGGTCAAGACGAAATTTTACCTGCTCAAGGAGAAGGCCTATAAGTACCGAATTTTAATTGAAAAGGAGATTGACGAGTACCACATGGAGGGCGGCCTCCACCCGGAGGGGGGTACCAACCTGGAGGGGGACGCCAACACGGAGCGTGCCCCACCTCCCCGAAGAAATTCCCCTCCCCGCTTCCACTTCAATTTTAGCGGCAATTTTAGCGGCAATTTTAGCGGAAACGAGGCGGGGAAGGAGGACCCCGCGAGGGGGGGGACCCTCTCCAAGGGGAAGCGCAAGGGGACCTGGTCCAGCAGCTCCTCCCCCCACGTGGCGCTACCGGAGGTATACACACTAAACAGGGAAACGAATTTGAGCATTCGCGACGGTGGGGAGGTATCCAGGGGAACAACACCCAGTTTAGCAGCAGCAGGAGAAGCGGCTGCACTAGGAGGACGTGGCGACCCAGTGGGGGGGAACCACGAGGACGAAGCAGAGGAAGACACGGACCAGTTCAAGCTCCAGCTAATTGTAAAAATATATAACCGCATTGATGTGAAACTGAAGCAGGTTCAGAAGGACATCATGCACGTGGTGCAGGTGCTGAAGAGGGAGGAGTCGGAGCAGCCAGCGGAGCAGCCAACGGAGAAGCAGTCGAGCCCGCAGGGAGGCATCGCGGGGTTCTCCCTGGAGCACCTCTGGAAGTACACCACGGATGCGTACAGAACGTTGGAGGGGAAGATTTACAAGGCGGGGGATAACCGCCACGGTGGGGATAGCCACTACGTCGGGGGTGGCCGCTACTCTGGGGATGACCGCTACGCTGGGGATGGCCGCTACTCTGGGGATGGTCGCTACCCTCACTCCAACGAGCCACCCCCCCAACTGCCAAGATCCGAACTGCGCCAGCGGGAAGAGCGGCCCGACCCACTTGCTCCGAAGGCATGCAGAAAGCAGTCCAGCCAACTCATCCACGACATCCTCTTCGACATGTGGCTCTGCGAAATGGAATTCGGGAACATCGAGGACATCTATGCCACCTATGTGTCCTGCTCCAAGCGGAAAAAGAACTTCATGGCCAACGTAGACGCCCCCGCCTTCGTGAAGAACATCTCGCAGCAGATCTCCAGCACCATCCTGCGCTACATGAACATGTGAGGTGGAAGCACCCTAGAGGGGGGAAGACCCGTCTGGCAACCATACCCATCATGGAATTAACAATCATGTCGGGGAGACTCCAACATCGGGAGAGACCTCCTCCGTAACAACTGTTTGGGTCAAAAAAAAAAAAAAAAAAAAAAAAAAAAAAGGGAGATGCGTCTGTCACGCGGGGTGTCCACTGTGCGCAGCGCATCTCAGCGAGACGAAAAAACTGGCGGGGTACCGCCCCCATGGGGGTAGTTGAGCGGCCATAGAGCGGTAATAGCGCGGCAATAGAGCGGCCATAGAGCCGCAGTGGTGCCCCCACCGAGGGGCACCTACTTGGAGACGTACAGCTGGTACGCCGCGTCGAACTCCGAAATGCTCGAGCTTATCTCCCGGTGCAGGTAATTTATAATGTCCCCCTTGTGGTTGAACGTGAAGAAGAACAGGGCGTTCAGCTTGCTCAGCTCGTGGAGGATTCTCTTTTTTTCCCGTTCCTTTTTTTTTTTGTTCTTGTTTCGTTCCTTCGTTGGGCTCCGCGCGGGGTGTCCGTAGTGTGCAGTGGAAGTGGGGTGTCCGCAGTGTTGATTGCGAGCGGGGTGCATTTCTGCCTCGTCCGCCGCGCTCACCGCGCTCGCCGCATTTGCCGCTTTCGCCGCACCCCCCCCTGTTCGCCCCCGCTGCGGTTTTATTTTTTTTCCCCTCCCCTCCGTCGTGACTGACGACCCCGTGTCCTCCTTGTGGGTGGACATGGCCGTCGACTTGGAATCAATGCTCGTGAGGTTTTTATAACTTCGCCCCTCATCACCCTTAACGAATGAATAGCTTAATTGTTTTGCACCCAGGGGGTGGTCCTCCTTCCCATCGCAGTTGCCATCTTCTTTTGTGTCTCCTTGGGGGAAGCCCTCCACCGTGGTTGTGTCATGACGGGCGTGTGGGAGTGCCTCGTTGGGAGTTACCATTGCAGGGGGGGCTACCTCATGGAGAGGGGCCTCCTGTAGCGGCCCCCCATTGAGCAGCTTCTCCTGCAGCGTCGACTGCAGCGCCTCTTCATTTCCCTCTCCCCCCCCAACGTTCCAACTGCGTCTGCACCCAACTGACGAAGCATCACTTGAAGGGTCGTTTCTGCGCACCTCCTTTTCCCCCCCATTGTTAGAGGCACTCGTGTTGGCATTACCTTGTGTAGGAGCACCCCCAACTGGCTGCCGCTCACCCCGAGCGATACGTCCAACGGGCAGTACATCTGTACCAACCACCCCAACAGACGTGGGCACCCTCCTAGACATGCCTGCAGGGACATCCAACTTTCTGTAGAGCCTATAAAGCCTCTTAATTTTTTTTACAATGGTGGCCAAATTGGAGTCACATTTCAGGACCAAATTGTATTTTGATCTGAGGAGCATGTGTGCGTTTTGCACCACTTGTATGAGCTTATTTTTATTTCTGTTTTTCATTTTGTCCTCTGTGAGGATGTGGTTTAGGGTCTCCGAGATTCCCTTGAGGATGAATGGCAGGGACGAGTTGCCCTTTCCCAACAGCGCCGTCATGTTTGCGTCGTTCGGCTCGCTCGCGGGGGCGTGACCATCCGTTTCCACTCCCCCGAGTGTTCCTCCCCCGATGGTACCTCCCACGACGGAGGCCACCTCGCCATCCTTGCTGTGCAAAATCTCCTCGAGGCCATTCAGCTCATCCGCCTCCAACTTGGGCTCCCTCATCACGTACTGGTTGCTGTTTCGCAGGATCTCCTTCGCGTTTGCTATCGTCTCCGTGGCGTAGTCCGCTCTTGGCTCGGCTGTGCCTTCGCACCCCTCGTTGGGAGTGGCCCCATTGGGAGTCGCTTCGTTGAGAGTGGCTTCGTTGGGAGTGGCCCCATTGGGAGTCGCTTCGTTGAGAGTGGCTTCGTTGGGAGTGTCCCCATTGGGAACTTCCGGGGGCCAACATGGCTGCACCTGCACCTGCGGCTGCGTTACAGGGCTGATTCCATCGGGAAGGCCGCCCCCCTCTCTGTCCTGGCCCTCCACCCCGTCAAGCTTCACCTCTGTGTGTGCACCTTGGCTTTGGCTGCCCTCTCCTCCCAGGGATGTCACGTGCACATCGTCATGCAGATCGCTTCGTGCATCGCCATGTACGCCGCCAAGCACACCGCCATTCACGCCGCCAAGCACACCTCGTATGCCATCCACACCGCCAAGCACACCGCCATGCACACCACGTATGCTATCGCCCCCCCCACGGTCGACCGCTGCACCGCCCCGGGGGGCTTCCTCAGTGCCGCTCATTTAAAAGGAGATTCATTTCACCCCTCCCCCTCAGCTACGCGCAGAAAGGGAAGCTACACAGGGAGGAGAAGAACAAAGAAGGTGCCCACGGACGTCCAACTCGTAAGCGCCCCTTGAAGGTGCCGTCCCTCTAGGCAGTGTCCCCCGGCATGTGCGCGTGTACCGTGTCCACATGCACGATTAAGATGGAGCGTAAAGGGTTACAAACGTGGCGAACGGTCAGTTCATCATTTTTTTTTTTTTTTTTCCCTTCCACTTTCCAAAATGGTGATGAAGTACCGACAATGAAGTTTGTTTTGATTTATTTTGGTTTATTTCGCTTTGTTTTGCTTTCTTTTGCTTTATTTCGCTTCGTTCGCTTCGTTCGCTTCGTTTCACTTCGTTCGTAATGCCTTCATGCATATGGACCTCACCCGGTTGTGTACGCCTTTTTCACGGGTGCAATTGCTGCAGGGTGGTACCCCTTTTTCTTTTTTTTAATTTTTTTTTGGCGTACCCCACAATGCGACCATTCCGTTTGCAGTTTTTTTTTTTTTTTTTTTTTTTGGGGTCCTTCCAAGTGGCTAAGAAAGTCATTTTCCGCCTGACTTGTGCAGGTGTTTCCACCTCGATGCGAATTTTTTAAGCGAACTGGGAAACCTTCGAAGAAAGGCTGTCGCGAACATGTGGCCCGTCCCACAAACGTATGCGAAACGTAGGTAAAGTGCACCCAAAATGTACGCAAAATGTACACAAAATGTACGCAAAATGTATGCAAAACGTATGTACATCGCGTGTGCGTAAGCAACCGTTGGGGGGCCAAGCGGCAGCAGTGTGGCAACAAAGTGGAGTAATACGGCCAATAAAGGAGGACCCAAAAGGCCGCACTCCCAGGGGGGTCACCACATTTGACGCGGATGACCCAACAGACAGTTATCATCTGCACATGAGAAAAAATATTTACTTAAAAAAAAAAAAAAAAAAAAATATTAACTGAGGGGGAGATGGGGATACACGCTCCCCGCTGCTGCACAACTCGATTGAAACCATCACCAGTTAGGGATAGACTTAACGTAAAAACTTTTCGGCGCCCCTCCTGCATGTTATGTTTCCCATGTGGGGTGTCCTCTCCCCACGCAACGTTCTGCTTCGCCAACCCAGCTCCAGTAAAGACACGTTGCAAAGGCGCACACGCACATGTGAATGCACCACTGGTACGTGTGCATCCCCAGGGTTACCACTTCATACAACGGTGCGGGGGCTCCAGTTTGTCGTTTGACGCCCTCTTCAGGGATGTTCAGGGATGTTCATGGCTGTAACGCCGCCCCCCCAATGGCTAGTCAACCCTGTGCGTCTCGCCCCCAAATGGCTAATCAACACGTGCGTCTCGCCCCCAAAGCGGCAAGCTGTTCCTCCTGTGAATCTCCATCAGTCGCCGATAAAGCCCCCGGTTCAAGTACTGGTTTGTAATTCGCGCCGACCCCAGGCAGTGGAAAAAGGGGGGCGCCTCCTCCCCCTTCCTCCTCCGCAGGGAATACAAATACTTGGCTCTTCCACTCCGTTTAACAATGAAGGGGAGGTAAAAGGTGACGATCTGCCCGGGGGAGAGTCCTATATCCTTCTGCCTCAGCGTGAGGTACGCCGTCTGCCCGGCGTCATCCAGGGCAATCTGCGCTTCCTTTATCTCTTCGCTGTTGCGCACTTTGACGCAGATGGGTCGTCCGATCGGCGGCACGGTCAGCGGCATGGTTAGCGGCATGGCAGGCTGCACAGCCAGCGGCACGGTCTGCCGCTTTTCCGCTTCCGCCTCCCCCAGGTGGGACGGGGGGGCGGAGGCCACCCAGCGAAAGGCCCCCAACCTGCAGCGCCCGCGGAGCTGCCGAAACAACCCGCTCTCGTAATCCCGGCTGACGTAAATGAAATTCTCCTTCACATTCCCACTGGCACGCCTCAACATCTTCTTGTAGACGACCGTCCACTGGCATGAGGATGTCACGTTCTTCTCACACGCCCCCCCTCTCCCTCTCCCTCTCCCTTTCCCTTTCGAGTTATAAAGTTGGTGCAAATGGTTTGTAATGTATTTCTTCTGCCCAATGGCATATAGATGCACCCCTTCATTGGTGTCCATTACGGTTCCGTCTTCCACGCTGATTATGTAATTCTTAAAGCGCAGGTTGAATGAGGGCAGGTGCTTCTCCCGGAAGGCCCGGAACTCGGGCGAGTGCAGCTGGTCCTTGGCCCACTGCAGCCTGCGGGCAGCCGAGTTGGGGTAAGCGGGGTAAGCGGGGTTAGCGGGGGTAGCGGCTTTTATGGGGAGAGCTGCCTCGGTTGGATCACTTCCCCCCTCGATTGGATCACTTTCCCTCTCTACTGAGTCCTTTCCCCTCTCTACTGAGTCCTTTCCCCTCTCGACTGAGTCCCTTCCCCCCTCGGGTTGCCCCCCTGCCGGCTCGACCGCCGCCCCGCCCAAGTACAGCCCCAGTAGCGAGTGCATGTCCACCCGCCCGTACAGGCACAGGCCGCGCGTCTCCCTCCGGTTGTACTGCCCGGCGGCCCGCCGCTCCATGATCCTCTTAACGTCACTCTTTCTACGCAGGCAAAGAGGAAATAAAAACTTAGACAGCTGCTTTTCCGAAAAGGAGGACAAAAAGAACGTCTGGTCTTTCCTCTCATCCCTCCCCACAATTAATTTGTACCTCTTGCGCGGGCCCCTTCTTGGAATCTCCCCATCTAGCTCATCACCCACGTAGGGGAAGTTCCCGTTGAACAGCCTATTCGCATTCGCTTCATCATTCGTGCTTATCATGGCGTAGTGTCCAGTCGACACGTAGGAGTAGTTCCACCCACCGCCTCTCTCCCTGCAGAGCTTCCTCATCGTCCGCATAAGCAAATGATACTTCACCTTCTCGTTGCACAGGATATCTGCGTTTGGGATTTGCCCCTCCGAGTAGCTACGCAGCATGGGGATCAGCACCTGCTCGGTGTATTCCTCATTAACGTTCACAATGAAAAGGTTTTTTCTTTTTGAACAAATCTGCTTGACGTATTGCAAGTCGCTCTTGCTACAGTCTTGGTGTGCAAAGTGAAGGTAAAAGTTATGGACGTAAAATTTTTTCCTTTCCAAGAGTCGCAGCGCCATCAAGGAGTCCACCCCTCCACTGAGCATGTGCGCCACGCGGGGGTACTGCTGTATGCGCATGTTGCGTCGGGGGGGGCGGCGGCCTATCAGGTGGTTGCTCATCACATGGTTGGCCAAGCCCCCATTTGCTGCTCCTCCATTTGCCGCTCCTCCATTTGCTACCCCCCCATTTGCCGCTCCCCCGCGGAGCCGCCCCAGGGATCGCTCCACCCGACGGAGCACATGCCCGACGATGCGCTCCCCATTCACGTGGATGGTGTAGAGGGAGCTCAACTCGCTGACCACCCCCTCAAACCCCATGCTCAGGAACCTTTCCAAGTCTAGGTCCTTAAGCCCCTCTAGAAGAACCCGCAGGAAGCAACGTAAAACGATGTTGTCACTGAACCCGTCGACGGTGATCCAGAACTTCTTCCCTCCAAGGATGCTTCGCCAGTGGGGCCCATCCAGTGAGTGGCCGCTCGGAGGGGCAGCCTGCTCAGTGGGGGGACAACTCGCATCACCACTCGCATTACATATCGCTTCCTTTCCCGCCTCCACTACATCCACGCCCAGGAACAAATTCGAGTTGCACCTCTCCACGTACCTGTAGGAGACCCCCGCCCGGACCTCATTAACGAAGCAGTTCCTCCCTGCAGAGCCCCGCTTGGACTTACCCCTTAAGGTGAAGCTCTTCCTGACCACTGGCTCGCCAAAACTGACTGCCCACCCGTTTGTATTTTCTTTCACCAGGTGCTCCATCAGGTGCTTCATCTTGTCTTCCCTGTCTGTCATTCGTCTCAACTCTTCACACACGTTTCGAATGCGCGCCTCGTAGCGTTCGTTCCGCTTCGTCTCGTCGCCCCTGCACTGTTCGCTGCTCAGGGGAGTCACTGCACGTTCGTTTAGTTTGCTTGTCGAGGGGGAAGTTTCCCCCCTGGAGAGTCTCCTCCGCAGGGCCCCCTTCATAATGTAGCATTTGGGGGTACTCCATTTTGGGGTCCTCCCTCTGGGGGCGCCTTTTCCATTCATGCTTGGTACAACTGCAACAGGGAGAGATCTTCCACCAACCCCACGTTCGACTCGTTCCGATCTGAGGAGTGGTGTGCTCAGGATGGAGAGTAGGAGCAGCCGAAGGGTCATCAAGGGGGGAGAACAGAGAAGTATGGAGTGGAGGGAAGTAGGTTTAGGGTTAGGGTTCATGTTTAGGGTTTAGGGTTCAGGGTTTAGGGTTCAGGTCTAGGGTTAGGGTTCATGTTTACGGTTTAGGGTTCATGTTTACGGTTTAGGGTTCAGGTCTAGGGTTAGGGTTCATGTTTACGGTTTAGGGTTCAGGTTTAGGTTTTAGGGTTAGGGTTCAGGTTTAGGTTTCACGGTTAGGGTTCAGTTTTAAGGTTTAGGGTTAGGGTTCAGATTTAGTGTTTAGTGTTCAGGGTCGAGAGGGACTTGCAGCATCTGGGGCACGTGGTGGTGGCTGGCCTCCGTACTGCTCCCAGATGGTTTTTTCACAGCTAAGTGTATTCTATGAAGTGGCACACGTTTATGGTTCTTATTTTCTTTACATTGTGATGTAATCGCGACTTCTGAGAAGCCCATTTCGTTTTTTCTCCCCTCCCTGATGTAGTCTGTATTATGTCAGCTCGTAGTGGTTCCTCGCACTATGAGGAGGATCAACACGAAGGGATGAAGTTATAGGAGAGTTGCTAATGAGGAGTAGCTGCAATCGTGTAACAACTGATGGAGCGGTACGTCCGCATTAACTCTTGATATGCCCACCCAAAACAAAAGAATGGGCTCTCCTCCCAACAGTACCACCACCTCTACCCCCTTTCGTTGCAAAGTCAGTTGAGTGTTGCCTGTACAATCTGCACTTGTTCATTTCACGTTCATGTGGGGGGTTTTCATCCACGGGGGAGTGCCTCCTTGACACCGACGGGGCGACCTAACTGAATGTGCCCCCTCTATGAAGTGAGCCTCTACCCACTTCCTCATTCAAATGGGAGGAACATCCTTTGCAGGTTCGCTCAATTAATCCGTTTTGCCTCTACGAGCAAGCAGAGCAGTTGTATGTGAAGGCCCCCCTAAGCAAAACACATGCTCGCAGCAATGTGGCACACAGTGTGGTTGCCCTAACGTAGTGAGCAGCACCACCCCGGGGAGGCGTTAACCTGTTCGATGTGTTTCTACATGTTGGTGCATCCCAACTTGGGCTCACGATTGAGGAGCTCTCCATTTTATTATTTTATTTTATTTTTCCCCTCCCTTCAACTTCCCCGCTAAGATGATAAGCCACTATGTGGGCTCCCCCCACCACATCCCCTTCGCACGCGATGAAGGAGAGAAATTACCCATGAGTGGCAAAGCGTCCACGCGCTTCTGCACCGTTGGCGGGGGCCCACAACACACACTGGAGGAGCCAACATAGGGGAATCCCCATCTGGGTGACATCTCCCACAAGGGACCGCATCGAGCCGACCGCATAGAGGCAACCGCACCAAGCCAATAACCGTCTGCTTAACAAATGAAAACTTAAAAAAAAAGTTCGTTCAGGGGGGAGGGCAAATCAGAGTGATGCACACGCAGAGTGAGCGCGAATGCGAATGCGAAGCGAATGGGAAGGACAGGAGTGGGCGGCCATATGAGGGATGATAGCCGCGCGCAGGGGGGGAAAAAAACAAAAATGGGCCCCAAAATGGGTCCAGAAATGGGTCACAAAATGGGCGCAAAAATTGGCACAAAAATGAGCCCAAAATGGGCCACAAAATGGGTCAAAATGGATCCCAAAATGGGCGCAAAAATCACCAAACGGGGAGACCGTCGAGACGGGCCAACTCCTGGCCATCCCTATGAAGGATTAATAAAATGATCTACAGAGGTGTGCAGGGAGACAGCCAACCGGTTGGTCCCTCGCCATCCTGCGTGCTACTCAAGGTATGCGAATAAGAGACAAAAGGGGGAAGCGAAAGGTGGCGTTTCTCTACGTCCCCATCTGCTCGACGCATGGGGGGGAAAGGAACTGACAGCGGTGATGAGGGAGCTGCTACGGGGGGTGGGTGTCTCCCCCCAAAACTTGCCCCTAGTACGTCAGCACCGCCGCTTCCCCTCAGCCGAAGCAACTCTCGCAGCTGTACTCCAAATACAGGTAGCCATCCTCGTCCTTATACATTTCATAGAGCTCCTGCATGAGTAGCCCCGTCTTTGGAATAACGTTGTTCACAAAAAGGTAAATCGTTTTCTCCCTAAATAGCTTCATACTGTTTCCATAGGCACTCTGATTTATATGCTGGTGGAGAATAAATTTGAACTCTCCTACGAGCATGTTCATGGGGACTAGGAATTTTTTCTTTTCTATTTCTGGGAGGTTGGATCTGTTGGCCTTTTCACACACCACGGGGATTCTGTTGGGGTACTTGGCTCTGATTTTGTGCGTCTCGGCGACTCGGCTTTCGAACGGCACTTCCTCCTTCAGCGACGGCATGGCGGTGAGCGGTGAGCGTCAAGCGGTGGTGAGCGTCAAGCGGCGGTGAGCGTCAAGCGGCGGTGAGCGTCAAGCGGCGGTGAGCGTCAAGCGGCGGTGAGGGGGGTACCAGCAGTGAGAGCAAGCTACGCCGCACACACCGCACACGCTGCAACCGTCCGGCGGGCGGCCACTCGTCTAGGCAATTCGCTTCTCCCGCGTTTACCGCGTTTGCCGCGCTTATCGCTTCTCCCGCTTCGCCTCTTCTCCGCTTCTCCACCGCTACCTACCCCTTCACCTTGTCAGAGCGACCTGCAGCCACTTCCGCGCGGAGGGGAGGCCAATCCTGCAGGTGTGTGTCCTTAACGTACACATGCGTGATGCTGGCGGTTGTGCAGTTTGCGTGCGTATGCTCCGGTGCGGGTGCCCTTCGCCGTGGTTGCCTCTTGCCGTGGTTGCCTCTTACCGTGGTTGCCTCTTGCCGTGGTTCCTTCCACTCAGCCGCGCACGCCCATTCGACCGCGGCGTGTTCCCAGAAAGGGCCTCTAAACGGGACATACACTTGGCTGTGCCTTCGAAGGCGACTCTTCTTCAGGAGGCAAATCTCCCCCAACGTGTGCGCGCGGCGACGTATGTTGTTCTGCGCGGATGCACATGCGTGCGCTTTCAAGCTGGATGCAGTTTTGTTTCTTCCTTCCGTTCGCTCGACGCGAGGTTAAATGGGAAAAAAAAAAAAAAAAAAAAAAAGAGTAATATTGCATCGGCGAAGCGGTTAAGTGGCTACGCGGTTACGCGGCGGAATGTCGGGGTGACGGATGACTGAAGGACGGGGTCCCCACTCAGTTCCGCGCAAATACACTGCCCCCCCCGCGCGCTACGTCAGCATGCGCACGGGAACACAACGCCAGCAGAAAATAGCGCGAGGACATAACGCGAGAAAAACACAACGCCAGAAGAACATGGCCATTTCACTTTCACACGTTTATACCTACACCTGTGCGCACACCATTTGGGGATCACTCTTCGCAGCATGCATCCCCCCCAAACGTGCTGCACAGTCAGAAAGATTCTCGCCCGCCACCCGCATGGCCCAGACGTCGGCAAGTTGCAAAACCTGCGCCAAAATTATTTTTTCCAGTGCGCGCTCTCCACGCATATCGCGCGATGGTTAAAGGTGGGAAAAGGGACGTAAAACATAAGGCGAAAAAGAAGAAAGTAAACGATCAGGTGAAAGATGACGTAAACGATCAGGTGAAAGATGACGTAAACGATAGGGTGAAAGATGACGTAAACGATACGGTGAAAGATAACCTAAGCGATGGGGTGAAAGATAACCCAAACGATGGGGGGGAAAAAAAAATAAAGCAAAACAGTTGCAGCGCCTCTCATGGGGGAAGCAACTATCGCGGTGGCCAACTCTTTTTCATTTCACGCGAAAAAAAAAAAAAAAAAAAAAAAAGTGGGAAGGGTAATGTGGCAGCACAGCGCAAAGGATGCAAGCGAGACGAGGGAGTCTCTCCGCTAGGTCGCCATGCCGCTCTGCTGCTGCGTCGCTACTCCGTTATGTTTTCCTTTTCTCCGTGCCGCTTCACCCCGTGCGCGTTTGCGGCGTGGCGGCACGTGAGCGGTTAAAGAGGTGGATCCTCCTACCGCCCCAGTGCCACCTGCACACGTGCAGCTCCTCATGCACGCGGGGGTGCACACACACAGGGATAGACACAGATGGACACAGATAGCCGCTGACAGCCGCTGACAGCCGCTGATAGACACCTGTGGAGAAAGACTTACGGGCTGGAAGAGGACAGAAGGGGGGTAGGTAAATCCTTTTGGCCGACCAAGCGGTGAAGCAACGAGAAGGGCAGGTGGGGGACACTACCCGCTCGCGGCAGCAGCGCCGCCCTTGCGTTTCCGCCGCACGTACTTCTTCTTTCGTCTGGCTCTGTTGGCCGGTTGGTGGCCATTCTTCTGCCCCTTCCCATGGCTTATATTCTGCCCCTTCCCGTGGCCTTTCTTCTGCTCCTCCCGGGGCTTCTTCCCAATGGTTCGTTTCACCTGCTTGCTTTGCTTCGTCGCATCTGCACAGAGGGGAAGCAGCGGACATGTAGACCGCCAGCTGCAAACGTGTAGCACGTGCACAGTCGCCACGTCGATGTGGATTCTTTTTCCTTTTTTTTCGAACGCCCCCGTGCTGTGGTGTTGCACTCACCTTTGGGTGCATCCCGTGGGTCGTCCGCTCGTTGGATCTTCTCGACGACAAGTTCACGGCCCTGCGAGGGGGGAGCAGAAACGAGGGGTTGGTCAGGCAACGCGGTAACGCGGTAACGCGGCAAGGGGGGCGAAGCTGGCCAGCCACGCCACCCGCTCAGCAGAACGGAAAGGGGCTATCACTATGGTGACCGCTATGCTAATCGCTATGCTAATCCCAGTGGGGGAGAGGAGGACCCCTCCGCTTGGATTACGTTTACTGAGTGGCCGTGGAACATCTCGATGGCCTTCTTGACGGAGCTCCTGTTTTGGAAGAGGACGAAGGAGACTCCCTGCGGGGGGGAAGTGCGCAGGTGAGTAGTGAGCAGGTGAGTAGTGAGCAGGTTAGTAGTGATGAGGTGGGGAGCACGCAGTTTAATAGTGAGCAGGTGAGTGGTGATCATGTGGGGAGCGAACGGATGGCGGACGCAACCGCGCGCCTCTCCCAACACACACACACACATATGCATGGCGTTCTCTTTGGGGGAGGCACCGTCACCTCGTGTGTGCTCTCACCGTGGAGACGCTCGTGCGTTCATCCCTCAAGATGCGGATGCCTGCAGGGGAAGGGGGGTCACGCGTAAGTGGCGGGTTGGGCAGACGGACGAAGAGACAAACAGATGGGAAGACAAACGAAGAGACAACCGGATGGATATACACACATAAATATGTAGCCACACACCTCTTATCTCGTCGACGTCCTTCAGCAAGCGGTACAGGTCCGACTCGTTTAACTTTCGGTCCAAATTTTTTATGCAGACGGATTTCTTGCGGTTGAATGTTGGCTTCTCCCCCAGCATGTTGATTCGCAGCACGTAGCCCTCGTGGACCAGCCCCTGATGGTGAGAGAAAGAGTGGGGGGGGGGCACATGATAGTGGGAGAAAGCAAACGATGGTGGGAGTGAGAAAGTTTGGCAAACGGGGCCAATCTCCACCCCCTGCCAGCACAAACTGTTACGTTCTTTTTAAGCAAGTCGGGCAGGCTCTCCTCCTTCTTCAGCGTGATGATGGCGTTCTGGTTGTCCTTGGCGTCCTGGCATGGGGCGGATAAGCGGAAGATAAGAGGTTGCCATTTCGCAAGCACGATCGTGGGCACTCACGTAACACCGCTTAACATCGTGTGCCCTCTCGTGCGGTCAAGAAGACGTTCCACCCCACAGCTGCGTGCCGCTCAGAGGGCTTCTCTCCCCCCGCCACATACACCTTACCGTGAACTTCTTCAAAATGACGCCCAGCTTTTTCCTCGCGGCGTAGGCCTCCTCCATGGGTTGAGACCGGAATCGAACCTGACGGTCAGGGGGGGGAGGCGATAAATTTGCAGAACAACCATGTGAAGCTGTCCTATACATTTCGCTGTTCCCTCTGCGACGCGATCGGCGCATCCATTCGTGTGCGCTCCGGGGATGTACCGATTCAACGGCGGACTTCTTCAAATCCAACAGCTTTAGCAGCTTCGCCTTGTGCATGTCCTTGAGGGGCAGATTCCCAATGAAAACGGATCGCTTAGCTTTGTCTGGCACAGGTAGGGTGGAAGGAAGAAGAAAAAAAAAAAAAAAAATTAAATTAACCTCCACAAGTAAGCGGTTTTGCTTTATTTTATTTCTCCTCCTGTGGGGAACCCACACTGTTAGCATAGCAAAGGAGCCTCTTCCTCCAACCCATTCTTCCACCCTTGTGGACTTACCTTCCTGCGTGGCTTCCTCACCACGTGGGGGTTTCTTTTGGGTCTTCTCCCTGGTTGTGGGCTGCTTCTCATTGGCCTTAGCACCTGCGAAGTCGTTAGGGGAAAAAAAAAAAAAAAAAAAAGGGGAGATAAGCACCGCTACACAAAAGACGTCTCAAGGGAAAGACGCTTCGACGCTTCTCCGCCACTGTGGAGGAGATACAAATGCGTAACACCCCCCGCGCCTGTCCGCTCATCCATTTCTACCACTTTGGAGCTGTTCCATCCCCCACGTACCTTCCTCATTAGGCCGAGGAGGCCTCTCATTCCTCTTTAAAAATGAAACGACCGAAGAGATCTGCTGCCCTTCTGTTTGTCCCTCGTCTTGGCTCATCTCCAAGGGGCTTCCAGAATCACCCCCTTCTTCGCTGCCCCCCGAGGCGTTATTTCCTTCGTGTTCCTCCAAAATGTTCTTTTCCTTTTTTTTCCCCTTTTTTTTTTTTTTGTTTTTTTTGTTTTTCTTGCTTATCTTTTTGTCTCTCTGGTTGGGTTTCTTCAAGGCATGGTTCTCCTCCCCCGTTGGGTTCGTCTGGGGGGGGTCCTCCTTTACTGCATCGACGGTTGGGTTCGTTTCCGGGTGGTCCTTCTTTACCGTCTCGTCAGCTTCGTTCGTTTCTGGGTGATCCGCCTGTACCGCCTCACCCGTTGGGATCATTTCGGGGTGGTCCTCCTTTACCGTCTCGTCAGCTTCGTTCGTTTCTGGGTGGTCCCCCTTTACCGCCTCACCCGTTGGTTTCATTTCTGGGTGATCCTCCTTTACCGTCTCGTCAGCTGCGTTCGTTTCCGGGTGGTCATCGGTTGCCACCTGGCCGCTTTGCTCCCCACCGTTCGTCATCCTATCCTTTAATTTGCTTTACTTTCCTTTTTTTTTTCTTTTTACAAGCGTGTCGCCCACTCGGCAAGGTCCTTCCCAAACCTCCTCGCCTCAACTGCTTACGCGAGGAGCGGGAGGATAAACGTGGCCGAATCAAATGCACGTGGCTTTCCCATCATGCGGGTCACGCTAGTAGGGATGTTGCACGAGGAGAATCGTTAGCCGATAATCTACCCGCCAACAGGTTTTCTAAATTTTTTTTTCTTTTTTAAAGTTAACTGGTTACGGAGTTCACTCGGTTTGCCTTTTATTTTATTCCCCCACAGGAGGGCATTAATTAATGTTCTTTTTTGGGGAAAAAAAAAAGGCAACCCGAGTGAACTCCGCAACCATGTGGCTGCCCATTTGCGGGGCTGCCAATTCACTCGACTGCGACGCTGTGCCGTTCCTCTCTCCGCTTCTCAGCGCGACGTAAAAAAAAAAAAAAAAAAAACACTTCACAGATGTATGCAAGTGGAAGGGCATAGCACAGGAGATTTAGGAGAAAAGCAGCGGGGGGAAGAAGCACCGCAACTCCTGTGGGGAGAGGCCACCCACTTGGACAGCCCCCCTCCCCCCGCTGCTCTTCCCATTGGCCGCTCCCCCTCCATGACGCAGCGCCTACTTCTCCCGGTCGGCGTACGGGTCCTGAACGACCACCAGCGTGTAGTCCTTATCTGGGGCGATCATTATTTCGTGCTTCTTCGATCGCAGGCGCAGGAAGTTTATGTCGTTCTGAGGGAGGGGGGGCAGAAGGAATGGAAGAGACGGAAGGGAAGCAACGGAATGGAAGTAACGGACGGAAACTGAGAGGGGGCTGCCATTACGCAGGGCGCGCCCAAATGCGCTCCGCTTCGCACCCACCTGGGGATCCAACTCCCGAATGACATCCCGGGCCTTATTCGAAAGCTGCGTCAGGAGGGACGCGTGCAGATCCGACTGCTGCTGGTCGAACGTGCTCTTTATCACTAGCCCTTCGCTGTTGACTACCAGGATGCCTACCACCCCCTTGTGGTTCTTGATCCTGTTTAGGATTTCCTCCGCCTCGCTCTGCAGTAGGGGGAGGGAGCGATGGAGGGGAGTGGTAGACGGGTGAGGTAGACAGGCGAAGAGGACGTACTGCCCCCCTCGATGCCCGCCGCCATACCCCCCTGTGAAAGCAAAAGGCCCATCAGCACAGGGCACCCTACTGCTCCGGCGCATTCTCTGCCTCTTAATAAGCGAAGGAGGTGGGTCTCTACGGGCAGGCCCCCCCCTCAGTCGTTGCTTCCATCCGAACAACTCCTCTCGAACTGCCACTTCGCATGCAGGGAGGCGCAGAGGGGGGTACCCGCTCCGGGAGGTCCACAGTCGAACGGATTATCCGTCCGTCTGTCTATTCCGTCTCCTCCCACCGCAAGGTTATTCATTTATTTCTTCCTTTTTTGCGTTACCATTTTTGCTATGTCGTAGGCTACGAGGAGGATTTTTTTTTTTTTTTTTTTTTTTTCTTCCTCTTCTTCTACACCTTTGCTAACTCACGGAGGGGCACTCGACGATGAGGGAAGTAACTCAAAGTGGACACACGCGTGGGGCACGCGGCGAGCATGCACATTTGAGATTTGCGTTTTGATGTTTTCGTTTTTCGGTTTGCGCTTTTCAGTTTGCGGTTTCCTGTTTGACGCTTAGATTGCCCCTCAAGTGTAGCTTTCCATTTGGGGAGATAATTCCAACCGGCCGCTTCCCTTCTTAACGCCTCGCGGGGGATGCCGCGTGTGTGCACAAAAAAAATAAAAAACGGAGGGGGGAACGCGGCGAGGTGAAGCGGCCAAGTAACGGGGCGTGGCAAATGCGAAGCGACACTGTGAAGTAACGCTGCGAAGTGACACTGCCTGGCTAATGCGAACGCCGCGCCGGATTGCCTACCGCAGACGCGAGGAGCGTCTACAAGGCGAGCCGCCACAGAAACAAAGGCGCGCGGGCTGCCCCTTTGGGGAGGAGGCGCAAGTGCACACACTTCATTTGCACCGCATGGCCAGCATGACGAGCATGGCTCACCCGCATGGCCCGCCTGACCAACTTCCCACCCCGCAACTCCGCGAACGCGAAAATTGACGCCGTCCGGAGGGGCTCGAAGAAGTTCACAAAAATCGCCGTCGAAAATGATTCTGCTGAAGCAGCGTTTGTGCTATGGCGCCGCTTCTTTACAGACGCAGGGGCAGCGCGCCATGTTTCAGGCAAGTCTGCGGTTGCGATGGCGAGGCTGACCAGGCCGCCGCGAACACTTACGCGCTCTACGAGTTGGCCCCCCTCACAGGTGGTGGAACAGATCGAAGGAGTCGTTACCCTTGGGGGCCTTCGTGTTGAGGAAGGGCTTGGAGCGGCCTGCGCCCTTGGCGCCTTTCCCCGCGCTGGGCCTGTTGGAAGAGCCGCCCCCGATGGTCCTGCTCCTCCTGCCGTCGCTGCTGCTCACCTGGTTCAGGGGCACCTTCTTAGTGCCCACGAGCGTCTGGCACTCCTTCCTCAGTTTGATCTTCTCCAGCAGCCTGGCGATGTGCGGCGACTTCACGGACCGGCTGGGGATGTGCATGCTCTTGCGAATCTCCCCGGGCGAGGTCACGTCGAAGTAGCCGAACTTGTGCGGGTTAGCGGCGCTGGCGGTGCTGGCGGCGTTGGCGTTGTTAGCGGTACTAACCGAGCCGTTTGCCGAGCCGTTTGCCGAGCCGTTTGCCGAGCCGTTTGCCGAGCCGTTTGCCGAGCCGTTTGCCGAGCCGTTTGCCGCGCCGTTTGCAGCGCTGATCCCGCTGGCGCTCCTGCTAACGCCCCGCTGGGCGGACCTCCTCCTCTCCGCCCGCTTGGTGCTGCCGCCGCTGACCCCGCTAATAGCGGCGGCGACGCCCGGCTTCTCCTTCCGGCTAATCAGCTCCTCATAGTAGGCAATCAAGTCGCCCTTCCTCTTGAGCTCTCCGTCCAACTGACTACCCACCTCTGCGTACCTCTCCCTCTCCCCCCTTTCAAATTCCCTCTTCTTCAAAGCAAACTCCCCCTTTGTCTTTGCCACGTACGAAGCCACATCCTCCCTCAGTCGTTTCTTCTCCACAGAGTTGACCATCGCAAGCCCATCCCCAGAGGAGCACAACAGGTTCTGCTTCTTACTATGGTACTCCTTTTCAAGTAGGCGCAGCTTCTCCTCCTCAATTCGATTTAGCTCTGCGAGTCTCTCCTGCACCCTCTTCGCTTCCTTCTGTTTCTCTTCATAATTTAGCTTCTCCTTTTTGGTCAGGTCTTCCATGTGAGAGAGCTCCTTCTCTACTTCCCTCTCCCTTTCGCTGAGCTTTGTGAAATGGTCTCTCTGTTCCTCCAACAAAGCGTCTAACTTGGTCCCTCTATCCGCTTCAACCAGCACTTGACTTCGAAGCTCACTAGTGAGGGCCGCTACTCTTTGCACTTCTCTTTCCCTTCGCCAAACTTCGTTCTGCTCTTCGGTGATTCGCTCCTTCACCCTGTCTATGGCATGTTGCAACCCCTTTAGGAGTGCTTCGCTCGCGGGGGAGTGTGCGTCAAGGGGGTTCTCCCGCTCCGCCGCATCCTCCCCGTTCGCTGGAAGGGGCACTCCAGGGAGTGCAGGAAGTGTAGGAAGTGCACCATCTGGAGGGGCACTTAGGAGACCACTTAGGAGACCCCCTAGAGGACCGCTCACCAAACCGCCGAGCACCCCCTCGCGCATAACCAACTTGCGCGCCTCCTCCTGGTAGCTGCCGATCTCCCCATCTATCAACTTCTTCCCCTTAACCAGCTCGTTCAGGAGGCTCTGGCTGGCGTTGCTTCTTTCCCCTTCGACCCTCGCTCGCACCGTCTTTTCCTCCTGCGCAAGTTCCTCTAACTGCCCTTCGCGTCCTCCCAGCTCGGTGGCTAGCTGCTTAACTTGTTCTTCCATCTCGTGACCCTTCTTCCTCTCCTCCACCTCATCCATCTTCGTAGCCTCCATCAGCTCCTTCACGTCCTCTATCTCCCTGTTGATTCCTCCCAAAACGGCACTTAGTTCTTTCCTCGTCCGGATGCTACCATCCAGGCCACATTTAATGACGCTCAGGAAATACTCCTGTGATGACAGCTGGTTCTGCATGAACTGCATCTGAGACTTGAGGCGGTCGTCGTCAGATTTGGCTTCGCTCCTCCGGATGGCCAGCTTCTCCTTCCTGTGGGTCAGTTCGCGTTCGTTCTCGAGCAGGGCTTCCCTCTCCTCCTCCTGCGTTGGGGGGTTAGCGGTGTTGGCGTGGTTCGCGGCGTTAGTGGGGTAGGCAGCGTTAGTGGGGTAGGCAGCGTTAGTGGGGTAGGCAGCGTTAGTGGGGCTGACGGCGTTAGTGCGGCTGACGGCGTTAGTGGCCACCGCTTCATCGGTCAACGGCGCAACGTTTGAAGCGCGCTGGGTATAGCCACCGCTTCGTAGCCCACTTCTCAACCCTACCAGTTGCGCCCTCTGCACGACTAGGCCATCCCGCGCGGCGCCCGCGGCTGCCGTGGCCTCCTGGATGCCCCTCAACACCTCCTCCCGCTCCTCCCCCATCTTCACGCAGTCATTCTGTAGCACCGAAATGCGCTCAGTGTTCAGGTGAGTCAAAATGTGAAACGACTCGAAGGCCTCCGTGTGCTGATTGATTTGGTAGTCTACTTCTTTTATTTTGTTAACAATTTTGCCAGATTCGTTCTTCATGTAATGGACATCCGTTTGGAGCAGCTTTAGTTCCTCCTTCGACGCTTCATACGCCTCTTTGCTCTCTCTCATTTGTAGATTCACCTTCTCTTCTACCTTGCTCAGCTTCTCCCCAACTGAGTCTGCCTCGTCTACCTTACTCTTCAGGTTTACGAGCGACTCCTCAAATGCCCTGAACAATATTTTGAAATTCTCGCACGCCTCGTGGAAATTGACGTTTGTCTCCAAGTAGTAATCGCAACTGAGTTTGCACACATCTCCTATTTTTTTTAAAAAGAGGTACTCGTCCTCCAGCTCGCTCTTCTTCGTCTTGTTTTGGGATTCCATCAGGGAGACTGCCTCGCAGAGGGGGGCAAAAGGAAAGGTGGTTTGCTAACGGGTTGTCCTTCCAAACGGGGCAGGCGTACCACTCCGTAATGGTATCGCTACACATTAGGGAAAGATGCATATCCCCGTATGTATGCACTTTTTTTTTTCCCCCCCACACAGCCATTCTCACTCCTATTGCGAGAGCTATCCGTGAACTCTATGAGGGCGTCCATCCTGCTGTTGAACTCCTTCTTCACCGTGGTGCCCCTGTGGCTGGACTCGCCCGACCCCTCCGCGTCGTTTCTCCTCTCCCCGCTTCTGACATTGGGTGAGCACTCCCCGATCAACATCGTCACGAACTGTTTCTTCTGCAGAACTGCGCACAGGTTAGGAGAAAAAATGCAAACAGGGAAGGTACACAAGTGGGGAACACAAACAGGTTAGCAATTGTGACAAAAAAAAAAATAAAATAAAAATGAACACCTTAAGGTTTTACTCTGGATGAATTGAAGACAAAAAAAAAAAAATTGGGACAAACTTCACACTCAGTGAACATATTAACAATTGCCGAAGGGCGAAAGGACAACCCAAAAATTAACGAACGGTTTGGAAGCGCTGCAAAAATGGGTACATCAGAGGGGGTCCCCAATTTTTCCCGCCACGTTGCTATTCCCACCGTGTTGCTTCCATGCCATGTTGCTTCCACTCCATTTTGCTCTTCCCGCCGACGAGAGGTGTACGTACAGGTGAGCTTCCCCCGCGGGAGGAGTATCCACCGACTTCGCGACCAAACGGGGAGAAAAAATGTTCGCAAGAAGTCAGCAAGCGTCACACGTGTTGTGTGTGCAGCCTTCACGTGGATGTGCCAAAATGCCATTTGAACTGTGCGGGGAGGTTTTACTACACCCCTCGTCCGGCACACTGCGTTTACCGCGAAATGTTCGTGTAGACTGCAAAGCAGCAAAGGGTATGTCCATTCAGTGAGTGGGGAAGGGACGCACACCAAAGGGAAAAAACACATTGAGTTTGTCCACACACACCTCCACCATTTTGACAGAAATTGCACACATAGGCAATACGCCTGAACAGGTCAGCTTTTTTTTTTTTTTCTGCCGCGATACCCCCCCGTTGCAGAATAATTCTGAACAGGTCAGCTAAAAAGAAAGAACTTTTACTTTTGGCTAGTCATCATCGAAGAGGTGAACTTAAGTGTGTATGTGAGACATATCGTGACAATTGTTCTAAACGATGACTTTACATGTCCCAGAGTAGCAACCATTCGTGGGAACTTTGCTCCTAGTCAGGAGTGTCTAACCGAGGAGATGTAGACAGCGGGAACACTCCTCTGTTGGAGGTAGCCAGGCACCATCAGCAGCCTACTTCTTTCCCCATCAGCAGCCTACTTCTTTCCCCATCAGCAGCCTACTTCTTTCCCCATCAGCAGCCCACTTCTTTCCCCATCAGCAGCCTACTTCTTTCCCCATCAGCAGCCCACTTCTTTCCCCATCAGCACCCCGTTTCTTTCCCCATCAGAGTGGAAAGCATTTTCACATACGCTATTTGTGGTGTGAGGCGGCTTCTCTTCACAATTGCTTCTTTACAACGTTACGGAGCACCATGCTGATTGGAAGGAAGAGGAATATACTTTCTTTTTTCTAAACTGCACATAATGCTTAAACGGGTTTGTGCCACCCTTAGTTTGTGACCGCTCAAATGTGTACATACGTTGTTCTGGGTCTGATCTATGCATAGGTTTTTTTTTTTTTTAATTCACTCCACCGACAGTTGTACAGTGTGTCACTAGTTGGTACCCCCACTGTGGTGTGTCCCTTCTCTTCCCCCCTCCTTTTCAATCGTCCGTTAATTTGTTAGCATATGCTTTTTTATTTTTATTTTTTTTTGCACACGGGAAAGCCTACCTTGGCTGCTCACCAGCTGGGAAAAAGGGCCACTCGCGCAGAGTGCATGGCGGCGATATTACCCTTTCGAGTTAAAAAAAAATACAAAAGAAGAGACGTAGGGGAAGTAGAAGAAGAGGAAGGATGTCCACTCTGCCCCTACACGTATGCCGACACATAAAACTGCTCTAACTGCGCGGTTTATCCACTCTTATCGTTGCGCAGTTTTGAGCACAAATGGGAACATTTTTTTTTTTTTTTCCTAACCATTTTTGCATACAAAATTTGCCTGACCATGCAAGGTAAAATGTGAGCAATTTTTTTTTTTTTTTTTTTTTGGCCACTTCGTCCTTTTCAACTGTTGCAGAGAAGTGGACAGAGAAAAAAGCTGTTCCATCAAATAGGTACCCCGTAGACACGCCCCTCTGCGCAGTTGCTCGCGGGACTGCCTCTGCGGGAATGTTCGTGCACATGTCATTGTGCGCACATTTGCATATGCTTGCATACGCTTGCGCACACTGAGTACCTGCTCGCTTCTTCCCCTTTTGCGCGCGTGTGTACGTACAGGGGAGTGCCCCCCCAAAGGCGCCACTCGCCGCGCCCACACCGAATAGCCACCCCGCATAGGCCATCAGTGTGAGAGGCGCGTGGCGGTGAAACCTCGACGGGGTGGCTAATGAGCGAGGCGACCAATTGAAGAGGCGACCAAGTGAAGAGGCAACCAATTGACGCATCAACGACGACACTCTGCCAACATGCGGGAGACGGACGAGGCAGACCTCCTCAAGCCGATGGACGAGGAGGAGAGGGAGCACCTGCAGAACAAGCTGAACGAGCAGAGACTCAAGCTGGAGGAAAACAAAAAGTACCTGGAGCAGTTGCGCAGCGAGAGCGAAAATGGGCTCCTCACCACCGCAAAGGGGCGGCGCGGCCAGGGGGATGACTACCCCGACCCTGACAGTATGCTGCGAAGATTCCTCGAGTCGTTGGAGAGGGAGGAACGGGAGGAGCGAAGCATGGACGCCTTTCAGCAGGACACATTTCAGCAGGTGGACGGAGGCGGCGGAGGCGACGAAGGAGCGGCCCCCGCGGAGAACAGCCAGAGCCACCACCTAGTCAGCAGCAGCCTCGCGCAGGAGAGCGTCTTCGCAAACGCAAATGCCACTGCCAATGTCAGTGCCAACCCCCTGGAGGAATACGCCGAGCAGAGCAACTTCCTCTTCCTAAAAAAGGCCTCGGCAAAAAATTTCAACTTCAAAATTGGCAAAGCGCCGACCGAGGAGAAGGCCATACACATAGAGAGGAAGGTCGTCAGCCACTTTGACAAGTCCATTCAGGTGAACAGCCTCGCGGGTGAGGTCACTTCGCCGCGTCGCCACTCGCAGCGTCGCCACTCGCAGCGTCGCCACTCTCCGCTTCGCCATTCACCGCTTCACCATTCACCGCTTCACCATTCACCGCTTCACCATTCACCGCTTCACCATTCACCGCTTCACCACTCGGGCAATGGAAGGAAGAGGCGGGAGAAGTTCGCTTCGCTCCTCTCGAATGGCCAGCCCCACGGGGGGGACCCCAAATCGGGGAAGCTTTCCACCACCAAGATGGGCAAGAAGGACGCCGTTTTGAAAAGGGGGGTAGCTCTGGGGGGGACCTCCCCTAATGGCTCAGTAGCAGCGGAAGAGGGTGCCCCCCTACAAGGGAAAGACCCCAACGAAGTTGACCTCCTCCTACGCAGCAGAGGGTTTCTCTCCTTCCTGGAACGCAGCTCTAAAATTGTGGAGCGGTCCCTGGGGGAGCAAGACGTCCTCAACGCCACCTTCGATTTTGCAGCAAAGGATATAACGGCAGATGAGGAGAGTGCCGAAAGGATGAAGCTCGTGAATACCTATTTCTGTAGAAAGTACACTAATGGAAGACCCATAACAGATGTGAGGACCTCCAACCTGTATAGCGAGCTGTTCCTAGCTTCCTACGGGTTGTCCTCAACGAGTAACTACACCGAGCCAGATGGTTACGTCTTGGTCTGGAACAGCACAATGAATGGACGCCCGGAATATGTATTAACCTCCGAGGCAGCTGTATGCACCTCCGTCTTTAACAAATTCAATCCGCACCTGATCATTGGAGGGACCTACACAGGGAACGTTGTCTTGTGGGATATTCGAGCTAGCCAAAAACCAGTACAGAAAACGTACCTGACTGGGCAAGGTCATTTGCATCCCATATTCTGTGCGGAAGTGATTGGCACGCTGAATGCTCACAACTTGGTGACGGCGGACACGGATGGGAGGCTATGCAACTGGTCATTGAACATGCTAACCTACCCATCGGACACGATCGATTTGAAGCGAACCAACAAGGAAGTGTCCTGCTGCTGCTTCTCCTTCCAGGAGGGAGAGATAAACACCCTCTACGGAGGCGCAGATGATGGCACCCTATTCCAAGCGCAAATACATGGCACCAAAGTGGGCATCACAGAGTTCTATAACATCCATCACGGTCCGCTTACAGCTGCCCAGTTTCACCCCCTCATTGATGGGGTCCCGGATGACCACAACGATCTAATGCTGACCTGCTCTGTTGACTGGTCCTGCAAGCTGCTAAGTGTGAAGGACCCCCAGAACCCACTCTACACCTTTGATTGCTTCGACGACTACCTCATGGATGTGAAGTGGAACCCCGTGCACCCAGCCATTTTCGCCACCTGCAGTAGCAATGGGAACATCAAAATTTGGAACATGTGTTTCGAGTTGGACTGCTCCTACTTTGACATGACCGTTCAGGCGAAATCGACAAATAAAATCGCCTGGTCGTGTGACGGGCGGAAGTTGCTGGCGGCCGACTCGGACGGGGCCCTCACTCTTTGGAGCGCCTGCAGCGAGGTGTACCAGCCGCGCTCCGAGGACCTCGCCAAGTACGCCGCCCGCGTTGAGAAGATGCGCGATGAGCGGTTAAGCGGTTAAGCGGTTCAGCGGTGCGTGAAGCGGCTCATCGGTTCAGTGGTGCACTTCTCCCTGTGACACCACTGCAGGCAATCACTAAGGCGCTTCGCTCACAATGGAGGCAGGCGGGGACCCTTCCGACGAACCGCGCCGACGCAACTTGGAGACGAAAATCCCCCGGCACGCATGCAGCGCTGGGAAGGTGCGCACGCACTGACTCGAGACGACACACCCACCCCCACCGTTAAAGAGGAACTTCTCCTTGCCGGCCTTCTCCAGACAAAACCCCGGGTTCGACTGCAACACGGATTCTACAACTTCCTCATTTTCTTCCCCAAAGAAGGAACACGTGGAATACACAAACGTGTCTGCCGTCTTCAAGGTCGCCAGTGCGTGGTTCAGAATTTTTTTTTGGAACTCAGCCAGCCTGTCCACTTTGTCCCGAAGCGGCGGAGGGACCTTTGGGATTCTTCCCTCCGCCACGTCATCGTGGAAGTCGCGCGCGGGGGGCGGTCCATCTGTCGCGGCCTCCTCACTGTGCCCCCTATCTACTGCTCCCTCTTCACTGTGCCCCCTATCTACTGCTCCCTCTTCACTGTGCCCCCTATCTACTGCTCCCTCTTCACTGTGCCCCCTATCTACTGCTCCCTCCTCGCCGTGCCGCCCATCTACCGCTCCCTCTTCACCGTGCCGCCCATCTACCGCTCCCTCTTCACCGTGTGGCTGGTCTTTGCCGCGCTCCCCCCCCCGGAGGAACACACGGCGCAGGCTCTCCTTGTGCGCGAAGTCGGGCATGCCGCTGGACGAACAGGAGGGGTCAACGAACACCACGTCCACCCTCCCGAGCGACGCGAACTGGTCGGCACTCAACTGGAAAAAATCCTCATTAAAAATTTTGATGACCATCTCGCCCCCTCGGTGCTTTATGTAGTAAACATTAGTACCGCTACCATTTGCAAAGAAGCTCCTTTCCGTTAGGGCTATTTTATTTTCCTCCGAGAATTGGTCATCCAGGTAGATGCCTTCGTACTCCTGATTCTGCTTCATTATCTCCTGTAGTAGGGTGAGGCATCTTTTTTTGTCCTTTTCGATGCACACAAGGTACCCCTTCTCCTTCAGCAGCGTGAGGGTGAAGATGGCTTTGCTTCCCGGCGCTGAACAGACGTCCACGATGACCATTCCCTGTTTGATTTGTCCCGCCTGCACAACTAGGCAGGAGGTCTTATCTATTATCCTCACATTTTGCTGCTGATACGTGGGGGTAGCAATGAGGGTACTTAACTTGTCGCTCTCAATTCTGTAGAGACCTTCCACATCCTCGTCCTCCTCCACTGGGAGGACTTCCTTTAGCTCCTTCAAAACGTCGCTGTCCCTGTCCTGGTTGTGAATGATAAAATATTTGGCTAGCTGCTTCCCTTTTACAGTTTGTTTGCTACTCTCCTTCTTCTCCTTCAGGCGGTTGTAGAGGAGGAGGATCTCCTTCTGCCTCTTCAGTATTTCCCTTTTTAACTTTCCCCCCCCGTCGATTTTGCTCCTCTGCACGAGCACGCACAGCAGCACGATGCCCAGGAACTTGTTCTTGCAACACTTGGCCAGGTGCTCGGCGTACACGCGGTTCAGGATGTCAAGATCTTCCAGCGCCTTGTGCAGGATGAAGTAGAGCTGCGGGGGGCGAAACGGGGTGATGCGGTTATATGCGGCGCGATGTGGAGTGGTTATGTGCGGCGCGATGCGGCGCGGTTATATGAGCGGAGGGCGGCCCATCGCTTTGCAGCCGCTTTGCAGCTCTGCCGCTTCGCCGCTTCACTTCACCGCTCCTCCCGTTTGCGCACCTTCCTTATCGACGGGTCCTCCTTCTCATGCAGAACCTCCTTGATGCCCCCGCCCTGCGCGCACCTCGACAGCATCTGCGCCGCCCTCCTATAGATGAACGACATGTTTGCGGCCCCTTCGGCTGGCTGCCCCGCGGCTGGAGGGGAGCAGTGGGCTCGCTCGCATTTTGTGAAACCGGGAAACACCGCTGTGTTGGGGGTGCCCGGGGGTCTCAGGCGAGCAAATGAGCAGGTGGGAGGACTGGCGGCTGAGCGGGCGGCTAAACGAATCGCTGAATGAACTACTTCCACCATAAAGGGGTGAAAAAAAAAAAAAAAAAAAAAAAAGCTTTCCTTTCTGAACAGGTCAGGCAATTTTTGCAAAATTATACCCACTGAAGGGGCGACAACCCTTTTTTCACCTGAACAAAAAAAAAAAAAAAAAAAAAAAAAAAAAATGGCTGTATAAACCATGGCGAGAGAACAAACAGACGGCGCCTTCACCTTTCCCTTTTGCGCACATAACGGTATGCTTCTCTCTTTTTTGTGCCTGCCCCCCACTGAGCATGTTCGTGCGGAGGTTCCCAATCTGTGCACCGCTCTCCTTCGCGAGGAGGTACATTGGGGACCATAACAAAATTTTCGACAAGCTCAAAGAAAGAGGGGGGCCCCTAAACGGGGAAACAAGTGAACGCGTGTGCAAGCAGGACAGCGATGACGACCGAGTGGAAATAATTAACATTGACGAGAGGATCCTTCGGGATGGTAACATCCCCTGCGGGGGGGAAGAAAATTTGGACGATCTGCAGAGAGAAGATGAATTCTACAAAAACATGAGGTACTTTAAGAATGTCGATGTGAGGAGCTTCCTCCAGGAAACGATTGACTATTACACGCGTGAGCAGCTCGGAGGGGATGCGTGGGCAGCGGGGGGAGACGGAGAAGCAGAAGTGCAGCGAGTGGGCGACGACCAAGTGAAGGACGAGGAAGGGCGATACGACGCAGAGCGAGCGTGTAGACCCCCCGAGGAGAAACCCAAACGGGAGCAGTCCAAACGGGGGCAACGCGCGGGGGAGAAAAACTACGAGGGGCTAACCCCCGCACAGAGATTTTACGAAGAGAACAAGGAGAAGCTGATAGCGGAGAGCATGAAGCAGTATAACGCACGGAGGATGAAACTGGATGGGGGGAGTACCCCCTCACACCTTGGGGGAAAGGCAACATTCCAGGGGGAGGAAGCGGAAGAGGACTATTACCACACCCAGGTGACGGACCCGATCGTCAGGCAGAGGGAGAACTACCTCTTCGACTACGAAGACGGTGAAGGGGAGGAAGACTGCGACGAAGGCTACAGCCAAACGGACGACAGCGTCGAGCTGGAGAAGGGAGTCATGCCCACCATCGAGCAGATCGTCTTCATCCTAAAGCATGAAAAGGTAAAAAACATTAAAGTAATTGATTTGGACAAGTGCGGACGGAGAGACATCGGCATGTTCCTAATCCTCTGCACAGGAGAAACACCCAAACATAATAAAAGGGTAGGGAAATTAATAAGCAAAATTTTTATAGATTTGGAGATCCCCTACATTTCGAGGGTAGCCTACTGCTACTGTAATAAATTTGACGACTGGATCATAGCCCACTGTGGTCCCCTCAAAGTGCATGTGGTTACGAAAGAGCTGCGAGATGTCTACGATTTGGAGAATCTCTTCCTCTTTCCCCATGAGCACTTTGACAGTGGGAACTTCCCCGCCTTCTTCGACTACACGCCCGGCGTCCCGCCCCCCTACATCGTCCGCAGCAACTCCTCGCTGGACGCCTACCCGAATGATGACCTTTACCGGAGGTTCCTGGCGGACACGTGAGCGTGGGAAGGGGGAAAAAAGGCAAAAAAGAAAGGGGAAAAAAAGCCAAAAAAAGGGTTTGTCGGGGGAAAAGGCAAAAAAGAGGCAAAACAGGGGGTGTGGGGGGGAACGCCCCTCTCAACTGCTTAACCGGAGGTGTCTCCCCAATTGCTGCCATCCTCGTGCACCCGCGGGGAGGAGGCCTAACCGGGGTGAAGAAGCTCTAATGCCGCGTCCGCGAAATAGCAGCCCCCGCGATGTGCACACACGGGGAGAAGAAAAATGCGAGGATGTTCATGCACAGGCAAAAGCTCCCCCTTAAGAGTGATCCTATGGAGAAAAGGCAAATCGTCGCATCGGAGATGCACAGCAACGCTGCTGAAATGAAACACGCCGTGGAGCATCGAGCGGGGGAGGACACCCTGACTGACCAGCGTGAGACCCTTTTTTTTTTTTTTTTTTGGACCGACCTTTTTGCATCCCCCCTCCCGTGGACCTCTCTCTACCATGGAGGGGAAGAAAAGACGGACGAGAAAAATCGTGGCCGCGGAGGAGATGAAGGCTACGCGGGAGGAGCGGGTAACTAAAGGGGGGAGAAGCGGGGGAGAAGCGGCGGATAAGCGGCGGATAAGCGGCGGAGAGACTGGGCCGACCATTAGGCCAACTGTTTGGCCAAAGGAACGACCAAATAGAGGACCCCCTTGGGATCGCTGCTCACCCCATCCCTTTGCTTCCCCCCGAATGCCAGGTGATGCGGAAGTTCGAGGAGGTGAAGAACAAGTGGGACCGGCAGAGGCAGCTGATAAAGGAGCGGACAAGGAAGAGGGAGACCCTGGCCGACCAGGGGGAGAAGTACCGGGAGAGGAACGAGGTAGCGCGCAGGGGAGGGGAGTAGATCGATGTGTGGAAGTGACCCTCCATGGAGATACCTCCCCCAAAAAAGAAGCGGCACACCCATCTGTCACTTCCCTTTTTTTCCACCCCCCAGTTGAACACCCTCATTGAGCACCTCAATAAGGAGGAGAAAAAAAAAGTAAATTGGACGGAGAACCTTCGGGCCGAAAGTGAAAGCATCCGATTTAAGGAGGCAGTCAAAAGGGTAACCCTAGAAGGGGGCACTTGCAAAGGGAATAGGGACCTTTTCGAGAGGGTGTTCGAAGGGGGGACCATTCAAAATGGAGCCCACACGGAGAGGGATCGTCCCGTCTGTGGAAAAACAAACCAACGAGAGAACCCCACAGATGGGGAAGAGTACCACCCCTACGTCACGAACAGAGACGCGAAGAGGGAACTCTACCAGGGGCAGATAATTAACAAAATTAAGAGCAACTTGGAATTCGTTTTGAAGAACTTCGCCGTTCCGCTGGAGAGCGGCTTCCTTGTGCGGGGGAGGGGGGTCGGATCGGCAGGAGTGGGAGGTGCAGGAGTGGGGTCAGCAGCGGTGGGGGGTGCAGGAGTGGGGTCAGCAGCGGTGGGGGGTGCAGACGTGGAAACTGCTAATGAAGGATCGGCTGCGGTGAGGGGCGCAGACGTGGAAGCTGCAAACGTGGGAACTGCTGATGAGGCCCACCCCCCCGCGAACGAGCAACCCCTGCGAACGAGCACACACGTCATACGAATTAACAACCGAGGGAGGAAAGTCATCCCCAAGTCGATCGAGCTCCACAACACATCATCCAGCATAGTCCTCTTCACCATTTCTCATAAAAAAAAAATTACTCTGCAAAAGGAAGTGCTAAGACAGAGGGGTTACCTCTTCTTCGATGAGCACAGGAACTACTCTCTCGTGGTTTCCCCAGATGTAGGCCACCTAAAACCGGGGGAGAAAAGAACCATAAGTTTGACCTTCTTTTTCCACTACTTTGTGAATGCCTTTGGGGCCCTCACCATCAGGTACTTTTGTGGGGAGCGGCTTTTCCGGAGAGACGTTTCGGTGCAGGTGGATTCGTTTCTCGAGGGGGGCGCGGCCCATCTGTGTGGGGGCGCGACTCACATGACTCACTTGACTCACTTGTGGGGGGGCGATGCCTCACCGGGGGATCGTTCCCTTCTTGTGGAGCTTGCCCATACGAACGACAGACATGAAGAGGCCCCCCTGAAGAAGCGCCTGAGCACGTTTTTTCTTTACACCAAGGGGAGAGTCCTCTCATCAGCAGGTCGTTTTGGTGACCATGTGGAGGGTAGCCATGTGGAGGACAACCACGTGAAAGCTGCTCACCCCATGGGAGGACCGAAACGAAACGACCGCCCCGTGGGGAGTTCCCCAGGCAGGGGCGCCTCCCCCCGTAGTGGACCCAGCACCGATGACGTGTTCAAAAAGAACCTCAGGGAATCATTTCACGAAATGGTTAAGCAGTATGTAATCAGTTTGGTGCAGTCCTACGTTGGTGGGAGTGGCACAAATGAAGGGCAGGGGATCCCATTAAGTGCACAGAACCGGGTTCCCACTTTGGCACATTCGAGTGAGCACTACTCCAGGTGTGCGTCTAAGAGAGGAAAGGAATCGTCAAGAACAGTCAAGGGGGTGGAGTCCCCTCTAAGTGTAAATAACCACCACGTAGCATTCGCGAAGGGCATCTTTTCTACCCACCTGTTGAGGAGCTTCCCCAATGTGTTGAGGCAGAGTTATTTCGCTACTCTCCTACAGATGGCTCTCGAGCAAGCTATGCTGATTAAGTCCCACTCGTTCTACCTTCGCCGCTATTTGGACGTCATCCAGTTTGTGCGGATGGTTATGCTGAGGGAGGAGAAGGCACCGGATGACCTCCCCCCAGAGGAAGAAACAGTGTTTATTAAAACGAACGATCACCTCCTGCGTTACATCATTTTGTTTATTCATAGCCTGTATCGAGCCAACCAACGGAATGACCAAGTGAACCATCTTAAGGAGGTCGTTTTTTACTTCCTCTCCTCTGCCTTCCTGTGCATTCGTCGGGGGGTTAGGAATGTCATTCTGTTTGTGGGTGGCCGCATGGGGGAAGTGCACGAAAAGAGCGAGGATACCTCCCCAGGGGGGGAAACACACCGAGTGGAGGGTGAGGACTTCCTCAGCGCGGTGTTCCACTCCTTCATTTTCCCCTTCGTGAGGGCGTTTCTCTCTGCCCAGGGAAAGACTCACTACGCTGTGCAGTTCGTGCGCGGGGGGGAGGGCGTCTCGCGGGTATGCGAAGCGGTTCGCGCGCAGGGGGGCGATAGTGACGATCGCGACGGTAGTGAGAATGCCACTTGCAACGTTGGGCAGGCAGATGGAGAGACCCCCTCAGAGGAGGACTTCTTCAAGAACTTTCAAGTTGATGAAGATTACGTGAATTGCTTTTTTGGCGAAAGTGGACCGGAGGAACCGCTTCATGGGGGGGATGAACAGGGGAACGTCGTCTTCGTTCTTGACAGGGAGGCGTTTGCCCGGGCAGCGTACGAGTGGCACTACGGGTGGTTAGTGGGGAGGGTGGAGCGTGGCTTGGCCAGTGCGCAGGCGGGGCAGGCGGGCGATCCCTCCGCGGGGGTCCCTTCCACTGATGTGGTTCCAACTGATGTTGTCACCACGGATGCCCCCCCCGATGGCGAACCCACCCCACTGGTGAAGAAAAAAACGGCGACGGGGAAGGTGAAGAGGCAAAAGAGAAGAAACGCCAAGGGGGAAAGCGGTACAAGCGCTGCTAGCGGCACAACACGCGAAGGAACAACTTTACCGCTTAGCGAACGACCCGCCGCGGAAAAACCGATGGGCCAAGCTGATGACCAGACGGAGGAGCCAGCCGAGAGGAATCAACTCCCCTGCACGAGGCACCACCTGGAGAAGCTCTTCGAAATTTTAGGCACCTCTACATACATTGTGGATGACCACGCGGAAGCAGACAGGCAAAAGCGCATGCACGTGCCGGAGGGGGTGCATGTGCAGGTGGGGATGGTGGCCACCAAGCTGGTTAACATCCTTCCCTTCATTTTGAACGTCATATCTGTGGAGCAGCTGGATGAACTGCACCGAGAGGAAAGACACGCCAGTTATTTTTGGTACGACTATTTGGTCTTGAGGAACCGAGATCGCCTCTTAGAGGCAATGCGAAAGATAGTGCACTACGTGGACGCACAGGGGGATCCCCCCGAGAAGGACCACTTCTTTGGGAAAATCCCTCTCCCGTGTGGATATGAAGCGGGTCCATCCGAGGAGGGGGAGAAGCACTCAACTGCCATGCGGGGGGGAGGCCTACTTATCGAGGGAGACAATCGCACAACCCCCAAGTACCTATGCATCATTTCCCCGAATGTAAAAAACGACGTGCTGGATTCCTCGAACGCGGCGGACATGGTAGAGTGGCTGAAGCTCCTCAACCTGGCCATTTGCATGAGGGTGTCAGATGTGTACGTCTGTGGGCAGCTGTTTCTTTTGTTTCTCCTCTTTTTCTGCGATTCGGGTTCTTTGCCTGGGCGGTGGTGCCACGCGGGGGGGAAGCGGCATGGAGAGCGGCATGAAGAGCGGCATGGAAAGCGGCATGGAAAGCGGCGTGGAAAGCGTATTAACCAGCCCTACCTCCGCGTAGATGGAGCCAATCCTACCGACCCCCTCCAACTAAACTTCATCAACGTGGGGGACTTCCCAGAACCCCTCCTCCTCCTGCTCAAAGTGAACGTCCTTAACATCCTGCAGCTGTGTGAGAGGTACCAAGTGAAGATCCATTTCCCCCACGACATGTTCCTCCAGTCGAGTGAACTTACCCTCCAGGGCAGCCCCTCCCCCGTGTACTGCCGTTTCCCCCACAGAAACTACCAGCAGATGATACAGGCCAGTAAGAGGAGGTTCCTTCGCACCTATGGGCACCGACTGGCCAGGCTGGGCAGCTGGACGGGTGAAGCGCTCCGGGGAGAGAAGCCCAGCGGGGGGGGAGCAAAAGCAGGAGAAGAAGACGAAAAGGACGAAGTGGCGGACGAAGTAGAGGACGACCACGACGTGGTAGCCAGGCCTGTGGATCCCCCCCAAACAGAACAAGCCGCTTCACCCCCACCAACAGAACATGCCGCCTCACCCCCCCCACGAGTCCACATCTGCTCGCATAGCGTCGGGAGCCGCACACTAAACAGCATCGCTAGGGCAGTTCGGGGGGCAGATAAAGTACTGTGGTTGTGTGGAGCTTTCGAGAGGGACCCAGAACAAGGCTGCCACAGCAGCTTGCATCTGATCGACTGCGTCGTGGCTGCTCAGAGGGAGAGGCAAAAACTACTTAACGCAGGGGAAGAGACAAACAAGGAGGTCCATCATAAGGGAAGAGAAGAACCAGATGGAGCGGCCCCCCAATGCAGTCACCCCGATGGACGCAGAGTAGTGCACGTGAATAACCTCATCCTGCTCAACGAGGATTTGTATGCGCTGTACCACCGCCATCCTCGAAGGGACATTCACATCCCATTTCTCTTCCGCAGCCACAAGGTGCTGGTGCACCTGTTCGACCGGACCTTCCCCCCGACTGGGTTCTTCTCTCCGTTCTCGCTGTGAGGGTGGCACGGAAGCGGGGTGGCACCATTAGATGCAGCTCCCCAAGTGGGTTACTTAATGTGGGTGCCGACTTCCCCCCCGTGGAGGAGGGCACCACCCAGCCCAATTCGCCGTGCACGCCCCTCCGCGCGGCGGGAGCTAGCCAAAGTTGGTTCTTCAGGAAAATGGCCATCCTCAAGCGATGAGAAAAGAGAAGTTGCTCCGCGGATGAGAGCGGCTTGGAGGGGGTAGCTCCTGTTGGGCGCCAGCCGTTGGAAAAAAAAAAAAAAAAAAAAAAAAAAAAAAATAGCAATACAATAGCAATAGCAGCAGCAGTAGCAATAGTAACGGCGAAGCATACCTACATGCGGGTACGCGGCGCCGACTGGGGCGGAACAAACGCGACCGACCAGCGTGATGACCAGCTTGACCAACTTGTCAACATTTTGTATTTTTTTTTTTTTTTTTTTTTTTTCTTTTCAAGTTGGTACTCTACCGATGGGATGTCATTTCATTCGCCGCTTTGACTCGCATCTGTTTTCCCCTTTGGGTGATTTTTTTTTTTCTACAAGATTTCCCACTTGACGTGTTAATTACTTCTTCACCGCGTCGGTCGTTTGTTTTTCGGACGACTTGGATGGTTTTCCCTGCTGGCCTTTGCCCCACCCGACCGAGTGGTCAACACTGAGTGGCCGACGCTAGGAGGCGCTTCTCTCCCGCGGGGAATTCGCCGCTGACGCTGCTGACGCCGCTGACCCCGCTGACACCGCTGACGCCGCCGAGTTGCTAGCGAGCTCGCCCAGCTACGCAGTGGCATAGCTGCCCCGTCACCTCGCCGCGTCGCCGCATCACCGCTTAACCGCTTCACCGCGATGAAGAAGAAAGTGGACGGGCGCATAAAAACGCTGGTGGAGAACAACGTGGCGCTGGGGCAGCGGAGCATGTTCCTGGTGGTGGGGGACCAGGGGAAGAACGTCGTGCTGAATTTTTACTTTCTGTTGAACCGGCTGGCCAGCAGGACGCACAGCATCCTGTGGTGCTACAAGAAGAGGCTGGATTTCTCGACGAGCAAAAAAAAGAGATTTAAAGAAATGAAGAAGAAGATAAAGAAGGGGACCTTCGACGCAACCATTGATAGTAATTTTGACTCATTTTTAAAAAGTGCCAACGTGAGGTTTTGCTTTTATAATGAGACGAAGAAAGTGTTGGGCAAGACCTACTCCATGTGCGTGCTTCAGGACTTCTCCTATATAACCCCAAACGTTTTATGCAGATGCATAGAGACAGTAATCGGCGGGGGCATCATCCTCTTCCTCTTGAATAAGCTAGATGACGTGAAAAACATTTATAAGTTAACCCTAAACTGCCACAAGAAGTACACGCAGAATGGCATTTCCGAGGTGCATAATAACTACGTCACGAGGTTTTTTCTCTCGCTCAACCGGTGTAGAAACGCCATGTTCATCGATGATGAGATGAACATTTTACCTCTGAATGAGAACCACCTGCATGTGAAGAAGGTGGTGGTGAAGGGAGGAGGGGAAGAAGACGCCAAGCAGGGGGGAGCTGCCTTAAGTGGCCCCCGCGCGGCCACGCTGGGCGGGCACCTCTGCCCCGACAAGGAGGAACTGAGGAAGCGCCTGGCCGAGTTGGAGGCCATTTGCGAGGAAAACGAGAGGCGGGCGGAGGAGCGCCGCCGCTTCCTCCTCTCCGCGAGGGTTTGCGGTGGAGATGCAGAAGGCGAAGCCGGCCGAGTTGGCAAAGAAAGCGGCAAAGAAGCCGTTTCCCCCGCCGCTGTCGCCGCTTCCACCGCCGACCCGTACGCCTTCCTGGGCAGCCCCGTCATGAACCTGCTGCGGATCTGCCTGAGCATCGACCAGCTGGAGGCCCTGCTGAACATGTGCAAGTTGCTGCGCAACGACGAGGAGAGGAAGAGGCAGCTGAAGGAGGTGCTCATCAGCCTGCTCGCCAACCGAGGGCGCGGCAAGTCCGCCACGCTGGGGCTGCTAATCGCCCTCAGCATCTACTTCAATTACACCAATGTCATTCTCTGCTCGGGGAACGATGACGGCATGCAGACCATCTACGAGTTCATCGATGAGGGACTTCGCCTCCTCGGCTACAAGGAGTTCATTCACTATGAGAGGGTCTACCTCCTAGGAAAGTTAAAAGAAATAATCATTTTTAAAGACCCTCACAATCAAAGTCGTCTGAAGCAGAGGGTTCGCTACTTTAACATTTTAGAAGAAGACTTGGTAAACTCAGAGCTAATGATAATAGATGAAGCGGCTTGTATCCCCATCGACGTTTTGAAGGGAAAAATAAAAGGAGAGGTCACCATCCTGTCGACCACCCTGAATGGGTACGAAGGGACAGGCAAAACGTTCATCTTCAAATTGCTAAAACAGCTAAAGAAAAAATTCGTCACCCAATTGACGTATGGCGAGTTTAAAGAAATGAAGAGACTCTACTTCGAGAGGGCCTTCATCGAGGTGTCCCTGGACACCCCCATCAGGTACAGCTATAACGACCAGGTGGAGGCCTGGCTGAATGACTTCCTCTGTCTCAACTGTAATGAGCCCTTCAAACTGAAGAACTCCCTCTGCGCCCCCGCCAACACGCAGCTCTATTTTGTTGATAAACATGTCTTCAAGCGATTTAGCAAAACGAGCGAAAGCTTGCTCAGAAAAATTATGACCCTCTTCGTCACCTCCCACTACAAGAACACCCCCAACGATTTGATTATGATTTTGGACTCGCAGCAGCACCACCTCTTCCTCTTGCTGAGTGGGAGCGGCGGGAGCGGCGGTCTGGATGGCAGCCTGGATGGTGGCGGCGTGGACGAGCTCGACATCTACGGCGTGCTGCACTGCGCCATCGACGGCGTCGTGCGCCCCCCCCCGGGCCGGCGCCTCGTCAAGCTGCAGGACCTGCTGCAAGGGGGGAAGCAGCGCGACGGGGGGAGTGAAGAAAGAAATGGGCAGAGGAGCGACCAGAAGAGCAGTCAGAGGAATGGCCATACGAATGGCCAGACGAATGGGGAGAGTCACGCCGACCAGAACCAACATGGTGACTGCCGACCGGGGGAGCCCTCGGAGGGCCACACAAAAGAACACACTGCAGACGCAGCCCCCGCCGCTAATCACCCGATGGCCAACGAATTCGAGGGCAACCTGATGCCCTACCTAATCACCGAACACTTTGACTATCACTTCTACCACTACGTAGGAATACGGGTGGTGCGCATCTCCATCCACCCCTCCATCCAGAATCTGAATTACGGCTCGCAGTTCCTGCGGAAACTCATCGATTACTACAGTTTGTATAATGGACGGGGTCGGGGGGGTGGCTCTCCCTACCGGGAGAACGTCATTCTGTACCGCTGCAGTGGTGGCAGCGGTGACAGCGGCGGAAGTGGCGGACGCGGCGAGGGTGGCCAGACAGACGAGGCAGCCGCAACGGACGGGACAACTGCAACTAACGGGCGCGTCTTCCTCGACCCGCAGCTGAGCCGCGTGGACTACGTGGGCACGTGCTTCGGCCTGACCAAGGGGCTGCTGATCTTCTGGCAGAAGAACGGCTTCACCCCCGTCTACCTGAAGCAGCAGAGGAACGAAATCACCGGGGAGTTTAGCCTCCTCATGGTGAGGCACTTAAGCAAAAATTTGAAGAAAGTCTTCGCCAATTTCCACCTAGACTTCGTGCGCAGCTTCTGCAGCCTGCTGCCCTACGCCTTCAGGCGGCTCGAGTCGTTCGTCGTGTTTAACCTTCTGCACAACAACCCAGTCGCGCTGGCGCGGCCCACGCGCGAGCAGCTCCTCCTCCCCAGGGGGAAAGCGGCAAATGAAGGAGAAAAGGAAGTGGTAGCAAAAGGAGAAGCGGTAGCCGACAGGGAAGCGGTAGCAGACGGGGAATCGGTAGCAGACGGGGAATCGGTAGCAGACGGGGAATCGCTAGACGAGGAGGACCCGGACCACTGCGCCTGCTTCTACGACGACGAGCTGCTGAGCCAGGAAAACCTCTTCTACTTCTTCCACCCCAACGACCTCTGCCGCCTGAAGCGGTTCGTCATGGAGGCCAAGCCCTTCGCCGACGTCCTGTACCTCATGCAGACCGTTGCCAACTTAATTCTCTTCCGGAAGGTCCCCATCCAACTCACCTTCCTGGAATACACCGTGCTCTACGCCGTCTCCCTGCAGAAGAAAAGCTGCCAAGAAATCTCAGCCGAAATCAGCATTAACGTCAACCAGACCACCGCCCTCCTGCGCAAGATCCTCCACCGCGTCTACACCTTTCTGAAGGTGAGGGGATGAGCGGCGTTGAGCGGCGATGAGCACCGATGAGCACCGATGAGCAGTGTTCAGCGGTGATAAGCAGCCACTTGCACCATCTGCGGTGATCGCCTCATGTTCGTGTGCACCCCTCTCGAGGAAGCACCATCCACTCGTTTTACTTCCCTTTTTCACCCCCCCTTTTTTACCCCCCCTTTTTCACCCCCCTTTCTCGCCTTCCCCTCCCGCAGGACCTCATGCAAAGGGACATCGAACAGAAAGTGGAGGCGCAGTTCAGCCAGAAGCTCCACAAGCAGAAGAAGCGCGCGCGCCAGGTCGAGCTCCCCTCGGGGGAGTACATCGACGAGCTGCACAGGAACACCCGAGTGGTGGCCAAGAAAAGCAAGAAGGAGAAGCGAGCCCTCCTGCGCGAGTTTAGCCTATCAGGTGAGGTGGCCCAGCGGTGAAGCAGCAACGCGGCGAAACATATTGCATCCTTTACGGGATGGCTCTGCACGCACGCGCTGTTCCTACACGCGTTGCGCGGAGAGGTGGAAGCTTCTCTCGAGTGTGCCAGCAGTTCGTTTTGCCGCTTTGTTTGCCCTTTTGTTGCCCCTTTTTTGCCGCTTCTTTTGCCGCTTTTTTTTTTTTCTCCCCCTGCCTCACCGCGCCCCCGCACTATTCTATGCGCCCGATCTGCGCGATGCAACATGCACCGCAACGTGAGCCGCAACCCTCCTCTTCCACACCCACACCTACTCACACCCGCATGCCCAATTCGACCCCTCGCAGGAACCGTGAAAAGGAAGCAAATCAAGGTCAAGACAAACGACGACGCTGATCCCCCCAAGGATGTAGTCCCCAGCTGACGTTACGAGGGCTAGCCGCACGTCCGCTTCTCCCTCTGCCATAAAGAAAATTTTTTTTTTTTTTTTTTTTTTATATTATATTTTTTATTTTACATTTTATTTTCCAACGATTTGTTCTTGCTCCCTTCCCATCATGTGTACACGTATTCTCCCACTGCCCATCTGACGACTTTCATTTTAATTCCTTCTCGCGGCTTACCCCCGTGTAGTGTTCCTCTACACGCCGACCGCATTTGTCAACCAAACAACTCTCCACAAAAGATCTCCTCCATTTGTTTGCGCTTATCAAAGGGAGTTCCCATCGTTCCACCCCCTCGGTCGCTCCGCGCAGGGAGTATCCTCCTGTTTGGACGACGCGGTTGCGACGCGGTTGTGAAGCGGTTGCGACGCGGTTACAACGCTGCTGCGACGCGGCTACCTCGCTTCTACCCCGCTGCCACCCCGCTGCCACCCCGCTGCCACCCCGCTGCCACATAACAATGCTCCTGCTGTGGCTGCCCTTCTTTCTCCTCCTGCGCACCTCCACTTGCATTTCTCTGCCCAACAAGCATGGCTTCATAACCACCCTCAACCATGCCTGGGCAAAGTCCCCCCACAACAAAATGAAAAACAGAAGAGGAGTTATCTTTTCCCAAATTGAAATAAAAATGCCTGCCCTGTCAAGCACCATGACTTCTGGCAAAATCGTCAAATGGAACAAAGACGTTGGGGAGTATGTTAACGTATGTGCAGATGAGCGGAGGGGTCTTCCCCCCTGGGGAGCAATCACCCCGATAAACTCTCCCCGCATGAGGAATCACCCAGGTTGACTTCTTTCCCCCCCCCCCATTCAGCTCGGCGACATCATCATGACGGTCGAAAGTGACAAAGCAGACATGGACGTGGAGGCCTTCGACGAGGGTACGCCCGAGGGGGACATCGGCCAAGCCTCCAAAAAAAAAGGAACCCCTATGTGCATGCTCAAGGGGGAGCTACCTAGGTGTATATCACCCGCCCCTCTTGCACCCCAACACACACGTAGTCCAATGCCCCCCTTGCAACCCAACACACACGTAGTCAAATGCCCCCCGCGCAGGCTTCCTCCGCGTGAAGCACATGGGAGACGGGAGTGAAGCGAAGGTCGGGGACACCCTCGGCATTCTAACCACGGAGGAAGACGAAGAGATAGAAGCGCCTAGTGACGACTTCCCAGCGGGAGGGACCACCCCACAGGGAGGGATCACCTCACATGGAGATATCACCCCAGAGGGAGAGACCACCCCCCAGGGAGACTCCCCCCACGCACAGGCTCCACAGCCCGCACAACAACAAACAGGTGAGCGCAAAATATTTCTGCCTTTCGTGAGCACCAAGAGGAACAGGGCGAGGATAAGCAAATGGACGCGCAAAGAAAATGACCGCATCGAGAAGGATGAAGTCCTTTTTCATGTTGAAGACGACAAAAGCACCATCGAGGTGGAGAGCCCCTGCAACGGTTACTACCTTTTGTCCAGGCGAGGGGGCAGCGCGTCTCCTCGAGCGAAAGGCTCTTGCTCGTCCATCGCGTTGCAGTTCAGTTCAGTTCAGTTCACGTCACGTCACGTCACGTCTCTTCAAGTTTCTTCCCTTCCCTTCACTTCTCCTCTAAAATGGAACCCCCCAGGCGTCGTCAAAAAGATTTTCATCGAGGAAGGGCAGTTCGCCGATTTTGAGAAACCGGTCGCCATCATCTCCCCCAGGAAGGTCAGTCCCGCGCGGGTGGAGCGGTCCCCCCCGAGTGAACATGCCCCATGGTGACGTTTCTCACCACGTGGCGTCACTTTCCTTCTGCTCATTTTCACCTCCTCCTCGCTTCCCCAGGCAGAAGACCCCCCGCAGGGAGAGCAAACAGAGTTAGACTAACACGAAACGGTGTGACGTGTGACATGTCCGCTCATCCGCTGTGCATTCACCGCTCCTTACCGCTCTTCACCGCTTCCCCCCAGGGACGTCCAACCCGTAAACGAAGAAAACGTCGTGAGGCACTACAGGGAAGCCCTCAGCGGCACCCGGGAAGGAGAACTCCTCCTGCAAAACATGAGGTAGCCTTGCTCTCCCTTTTGAGTTGGGGGTGACCCCCTCGCGGTGCGTCCTCCCAAGTGACACCATCATTCCCACGATAATAGTCACTTTGGTTGCCACTTCTGCTATCACTCTCATGACTACCCCCCGCAAAGCGCCTCCGACAAGCGAACCATGGAAGAGCGGCTCCTTCTAAACTACGACAAGTACACCCCCCTTTCGAGGGACTTCTTCAGGTGAGAATGAACGAAATAGCAGTAGACGCCCAAGTGCGCTCCCCACAGTGCTCATTATTCATTAACTTATTTTTAACTGTGCAGCTCGCGAGACGATGGCACACCTGGGAAAGGCTCAACGGGTCAGAAGCGGGACACGGTATGGACAGGAAGGGGAGAGAAAATAAAAAAAAACGCAGATGTTACGTGGGGAAGCAATGGGCATGCCATCGACTCGCCGCCATTCTCTTCAACCCAGTGTATCCTGTCCATCCACCTGTTTCATTGCTTCCACTGCTTTCACCCCCTCAGCCGCCCCCCGAAGGGAGAGACGCCCCAATTGTGCTGCCCTCCGCAGCCGAGGTGATGGAGCAGAACAAGCTAACCCCGGCAGACATTAAGTAGGAGCGAAGCGCACACCGATTCAGCAAGGGGCATAAGAGAAGCATATACATTTGGTCACCCACATGGTCACCCACATGGACACCCACATGAACACCCGCATGGTCACCCACATGTACGTTTCTTCCCCATTCACGCAGAGGAACCAAGGTACCTGGACGTATAACATACGAAGATGTGATTTCCCACCTGGAGCGCACCAAAGGAGAGACCCCCGCGAAGGCAAAAATAATTGAACTAACCAACGTGCAAAAGGCAATCAAAAACAACATGATGCGCACGTTATCCATTCCCGTGTTCCGCATCACTCATTTTATAAAAACAAATGCTCTCCTAAAACTGTATGAACAAGTTAAGGACAAAATTAACATGACAGTCCTCCTGTGTAAATGCGTGGCCAAGGTGTTGCTGAAGCATCCCATCATTTACTCTACCTTCATCGATGAGGGCGAGGGGAAAATATTATTTAATGAAGACGTTCACATTGGGAATGCCCTGGGATTGAAGAACTCCCTGCTGACCCCCGTGCTCAAGCGGGTTAACAAGGCGGACATATACACCCTGGCCGGAGAGTGGAAGGTTCGTGAGAAGTTGCGCAGGGCCGCGCCAACTTCGCAAAGGTGTATTGCCTGGTCAGGCGATTTTCACAAAGTAGCGCTACTGCCCAGGCGACGTTCACAAAAATGCATTGCTTGGTCAGGCGATTTTCACAGAATAGAGCTACTGTGCAGGCGATATTCACAAAGTAGCGCTACTGTGCAGGCGATTTTCGCAATGTAGCGCTACTGTGCAGGCGATTTTCGCAATGTAGCGCTACTGTGCAGGCGATTTTCGCAATGTAGCGCTACTGTGCAGGCGATTTTCGCAATGTAGCGCTACTGTGCAGGCGATTTTCACAAAATAGCTCTACCGTTCAGGCGAAAGCTGCTAAATTTTTTTTTTTTTTTTTTCCCGCAGAAGCTAGTCGAGAAAGGCAAACAGGGCCTGCTGACGGCCGGCGAAATGTCGGGCAGCAACTTCTACATCTCCAACCTGGGCATGCTCAACACCTACCAGTTCGACGCGACGCTGCCCCCAAACGTGTCGTGCATCCTGTCCGTCGGCACCAACATTGCGCGCGTCGAGAATTTGGAAGACCTGAAGATCCAGCGGGGCATGATGATGACGCTCACCTGCGACCACCGCCACATTTACGGCTCGCACGCGGCTGCCTTCATGAGCGACTTGGCGGCCTTCGTCGAGCGGGACATCATGCAGGTCTTTCTGTAGTGGAGGGGCGATTCCCCAAGTCCGCCGCGCACACACACAGTCACACCTCTTTGCAAGCGCAGTTTTGCCCTTACACGATGTTTGCCCTCGGGGGAGTAACCTGATCCTTCCCCCCTTCAGTTTTTCCCTTTTTTCAACCCCCAATTTGAACACTTGGCAACGTGCCACACGGGTGATGCGCCCTTGATTTTGAAACATTTGTAAAGTGGAAGGGGCATTCGTCAAGGGGTGTCATCTAAACGGTGTTAGCCAAGCAAAGGATACACCCCTCACCGTTAAGGCCACACCCCAACGGGAGTCCAAACCTGCCGAATGACATCCTCCACTCCACAGGCGGTTACTACGTGCAAACTGCTGCTCCATTCCGGCAATGAAAATAATAAAAGCATTTTTAATTTTTTTTTTTTTTTTTCCTTTTTTGTTTTCTCTTTTTCTTTTTCTTTTTTTTTTTTTTTAATTCTGTTTTGTGATACGCATAACACACACAAAAAAAAAAAAAAAAAAAAAAAAAAAAAGAAGATATATACGCACGTATGAAGGTAGATGAAAATATAAACAGAGGTGCAGATGATCTCTACAGAGGTGTACCACTCGCAGGTACGTAAGTAGGCACGCATGCAGACCCACTTGCATACATCTCTTTGGTAATCACGTGGCGGCATGTAAAGTTCGAGGCACGCAAGGGGAGAAGGGTGAGTCGCGCACAGGTAGTTCGACACGCAGCTGCGCGGGGAGGGTTTTGTATGCGTAAGTCAACAAAAGGGGGAAACTAGGAATGAACATGTGCAGGGGGAAAAAAAAAAAAAAAAAAAAAGGGGCGTGACGGGGGGCAGCTTCATGGTTCAACACACATGTGCGTAGTTGCGTAACGTGCCGACGGTTGAGCGGTCGGACGGTCGGACAATAGGACAGCCGAACGCCCACACGTTCGCGCCTACACCACGGCAGGGCGACTGCAACAAGGAGCCTTCTCAAACGACTGGCTTTAAACATTCAAAAAATTAAAAATGTGTGTTGTGCATACGTGCGCGCAATTCTGTCGCCTCACAGCTCTGCTCGGTTCGCCTCTTCACTTGGCTTTTTTATGTTTTTTTTTTTTTTTTTTCTTTTCTTTTTTTCCTCTTTGGCATTCTCTTCAAAATAGACGAAGGGTCGCCCACGAAGCGTCCCTTCGCGACGTCCTCCCTGTGGACACTCACAAAGGCGGCGCAGTCACCTCGCTCATGCGCACGGAGGACGCACAACCGGAGGAGTCTCTCCCCCTTGGTCATTTAAAAAAAAAAAAAAAAAAAAAAAAAAAAACTACAAAGCTGGGGCACTCCAACTGTTCTTCACTTCGAATTGTTTAGGTGCGTGGTGAGCCAGTCGAATCCCTCGTAGAGTCCGTCTCCCCTGGTTGCGCACGTTGATTGAATGAACCTGCACGGGGGGGAAGGCACACATGTTGGCGGTGAGTCGGTCATCAAAGCGGAGATCAGCCAAGTGTACACCAGCAAATGAGCAGATCAGTCAAGTGTACTTCAGCAAAGCGCAGATCAGCGGTGGGGTCCGCTTGGGTGGTGCCCAGGCCGGCTGCAAGGGCACCCCCGCCAACCGCCACGCACGACGCGCCAAGCGTTGCTCACGCACCAGTTTCTCTCCCTGATCGTGTTCAGGTGCAGCTTCTCCGTCACCTCCGCCGCAGACATGGCATTCGGCAGATCCTGCTTGTTCGCAAACACCAGGATGATGGCGTCCTTCAGCTCTTCCTCGTTGATCATCCTGTGCAGTTCTTCTCTCGCTGCGTGAGGGGGGAGTGAAAAGGGGGGTGAGGCGGCTCCACGAAAAGGGGCGAATGGTGTGATGCGACCTGGGAGATACACACGACTGCACGTGATTGGCTGTGCCCTCCCACGCGCCGCTTCACCGCGCAGCTTCGCCGCTTGGCCGCTCCACTTGGCCGCCTAAAACCTACCATCGTCAATTCTCTCCCGGTCGTTGCTGTCGACGACGAAAATTAACCCATCCGTGTTGGAGTAGTAGTGCCTCCACAAGGGTCTTATCTGCACAGAGAGGGGGGAAAAAAGACAATCGCCAAGGATGAGGGGAAACGATTTGACGTGGTGAACCCACCACCGCACACAGTCCTAACGTGGGAACTTCCCTAAACAAAGGGGAGGATATAACTCCAATTTTTTTGCAGCAAAAAAGAATTACCTTGTCTTGTCCTCCGACGTCCCACACGGTGAAGGAGATGTTGCGGAACTCCACCGTTTCGACGTTGAAGCCTGTGGGGTGGAAGAGGCGGAAGAGGAGATGGGTGAACAGGGGTGGCGCTCAAATGGGGGGAATGGATGAAGGGGCAGGTGGTCACATAACGTGCGAAGCACGCAGATGGCGGTGAAGCTAGCCGCGAATGAGCCGCTAACTCAGCCGCTAACTCAGCCGCTAACTCAGCCGCTAACTCAGCCGCTAACTCAGCCGCTAACTCAGCCGCCAATCCAGCCGCCAATCCAGCCGCCAATCCAGCCGCCAATCCAGCCGCCAATCCAGCCGCCAATCCAGCCGCTATCTTCACCCACCTATCGTCGGAATGGTCGTGACGACCTCGCCCAGCTTCACTTTGTAGAGGATGGTCGTCTTGCCCGCTGCGTCCAACCCCACCATCAAAATGCGAACGTCCTTTTTCTGGAAGAGCCGATTAAACAGTCTGCTAACGAACAGCCCCATCTTGTCTGCAAAGGGGTAGGAGAGAGGGGGAAGGGGGGGGAACACAATGAGTGGAGATGCAACGGGTACGCTTCCCCCACTGGTCAGCAGTAACCATCAAACGGTTTATTACTCCACGGGGGGAGGTTAAACAGAGGGGATACAAGCGAATGGGACATGCCTCTTCCCCCCTTTGCACATGCAACTCAAAGGGGGGTTAGTCATCGGCGGGCACGTCCATACAGCTTCGAGCCTCACCTGGTCAGCGGCACGAGCGGTTCTCTCTCTCTCTCCAGTGATGATGGTAAGCTACTACCTTTGCCAAAGGGGGCTTCACTAACCTTTGGCTAAGTTGCTCATGCAAAGTGTAAACGTCACGCGAGGTGTAAAAAAAAAAAAAAAAACAAAAAAAAAAAAAAAGGAAAATGCAAATGCAAAACTGCACGCGGGGGATGCACAAGGGGGAACAATGCAATCAGTCGGCGGTCAATCGGTGGTCAGTCAGTCAATCGTCAACCAGTCAGTCAATCGTCAACCAGTCAGTCAATCGTTGGTGAATCGTCAACTAATCAACCAACTACTCAACCAATCGCTCAGTCGCTCAATCGCTAAATCGCTCGTGGTCCCCTGCCGCGCTGGTCGGCAATAGTCCAGTCGATCGCGCATTCGTTTGGTTTCTCCGCTCAGGCAGGCGCATGGGATGAGGAGTTACTCACGTGCATATCAGCATGCATACGATGGCGCGCGAGAGCAAATGGCGAACGTCTGCGTGGAGTCAATTCTTCCAATGCGTTTGGCTGAAGAAAAAAAAAAAAAAAAAAAGAGGGGAAAAAACTCCCGTAAAAGTGCGCCGTGTATATTTATATATACATACATATATATGCATCACATTTGTGTGCCCATGAAACAGTACGCTGCGTCACTCAAGCGGGCCATCATCGCTCGGGCGCGCCGCTCACCCGAGCAGAGTATTTTATGTGCGTGTCCGCGGGGAGTGCCGATAGTGCTGCGCGCCGCTAATGCTGAAGCGCCGCTAACATTGAAGCGCCGCTAACATTGAAGCGCCGCATACGCTGGAGTCCCCTCGCTCCGCTTCCACGCGCGCGCGGCGCCTAACACTTGGCGCACAACACATGCCGTATGCATACCGCTTTACACGTGCACAACGCTTTGTAACTCATGGGCAGGCGCTCGCGGCGTCAAAAGTGCCGCTCGCCCCTCCTGCGGTTACCTGCAATTGGCTGCGATGGTTGGCTGCGTCCGCCCGGGGATGGCGATAAGGTGATGGCGACTTAGCGGTAGCTGCTGAATGGGACTGCTGAACGTAACTGCTGAATGCCACTGCTGAATGCTACTGCTGATACCACTGGGGACGATACGGCGGCGCACTCGGCGAGGGGTGGAAGCAGAAGCAGAAGATTTATTTTCGCAATTTTTTCCCCCCCTGGCAACGAAACTTCGCCGAGTTTTTTTCCCGCGAAAGGACGCTTACCAGGGTGTGCTGCGTGTGCCGGGGGAGGGCGATTAAAAAAAAAAAAACGGGCCGCAGGGATGGGCACAAGAAGAGAAGCAAAAAAAGAGGGAAAAAGGGGGAGGTTAAGAACAAAATGGCGAACGGGTGGTTGAACGAAGGCCGAACGGATGGCCAACCAAATTTCAAACGCGTGTGGTACAGCACGTTGGGGGGAAAGGCGCAACTGAAAGGAAAAAGGAAGATCGCCGTTACGTAGGCTAAACGCGTGGCAAAAGGGAAGTGACGCGCTCAGAGTTTTGCCCCTTTGTGTTTGTTGCCTACTGTGTACGCATCGGGGGGTCAACACTTTTCCTTTCCCTTCCTTTCTTTTGTTTTGTTTCCTTTTTTTTCCTTTTTTTTCCTTTCGTTTTTTTCCCACCCGTGTGCCAACTTCCTATCTTGTTAACGCCACTGTTCAGGCCGATTGAGAAGGCACACGTTTGGCCGTACTGTTCATATGCGGGGGGGATACGTGTGTAAAGTGTTTTTTTTTTTTTTTTTTTTTTTCCTATGCTTCCCCCGCTTCGCTCACCGCATACATCGCAACGGTGTGCAAAGAGGCTTCTGCATTAGCATACCGTCGAAGCAACGAGTGGGGGGAGACTCACCCTGTGCGTCACAGCAACACTGTTTGCAACACATGTGTAGCCGCGTAAGGGATACACTTCCCCTTCAGGCAGGGAAAGAAACCCCCCCCAGGGGTGGTGCAAATATGCCTGAACATGTGCAGGTAAAAAATACACAATGGGAAGGAGTGCTACGACCTGTTCTACAAATAACTGCACAGTTAAAACGTACGGAAGCAAAGGCAGTTGCCATTTTAGCGGCAGACCGTTGGGAGCTGCCCATCAGTGCTGTGATGAGCTAATCTGCTGAGGTACGTCCCTGTGGTGGGGCACAATCGGCATAAGTCTCCCTACCGCAGGGGGGTGTAGATTGCTCCAACGGCTTATGCGAATGGGAGAGGGGACGATTCTGGGAGAGAGTTTTCTTCGCCTGTTGCCCCCCCTCGAAGAAGCGAACCATCCGTCGCGGCGACGACCGCAAGGGGTTCGCAGTGGACAAGGAAAAAAAAGCGGGGCGCACCGCAGCAATGGTTAGTGCTTCAAAGGGTAGTACCTCAAAGGGTGGCGCCTCAAATGGCATGCGGCAAAAGGCTGGTCGAACGGACGCCTCTCCCGCGGCCGCGGCCAGTCGCCGCCCAACCGCGCGGCCGCTAAAAGTCGTAGCGGCGGTTCTCCTTCATCTTGCGCTGCTCTCGGAGCATCATGAGGTGTTCCTCGTGGATGACGTCTCTGAAGTCCGCGATGCCTGAGGGGGTGAGGAAGCGATTGGCCATTAAGCGACTGACGAATGGGTGCATAGCCGCACGCGCGACTGGCGAATGGCTGCGCGATTGGCGTACCCTCCTCGAAGGCCTTGATGACCGCCAGGCGAGTGGGCACGTGGACGCTCTGGTGAACCATCTTCCGCAGCTCCCTGTTTTCCGGGGTTAGGGCGCACAGGTTCTCCCACTCCAAATTTACATCATACACATAGTAATTGTACTTATCGCTGAAGACGCATTCGGTCATCATCTCCATCATTTGGTATTCATCGTAGCGAGGGAACAAGCCGGGGGCACACTCCCCTCCGTACTTCTCCTGCAGCAGCTTATTCTCCTTCAACAGTTTACACTTGGTCCAGAAGGGGGGGGGGAGTCTGTACTGTAGGGTCCTCCCCCTGGCGTGGAAGATTTTTATTTGCGTGTGGATGTTCGCTTGCAGGAATATTTCGAAGAGGGGCATCTTCACGTCCATCTTCAGATTAACAATTTGCACTTTGCTGCCGAACTTCTCCTTCACCTTGCTGCTCAGGCTCTCCATCTTCTCCTTGTCGCCCTCCATCAGCTTGCAGTACGGGCCTGCAGTGAAGCGGTGGGGAAGCGGCGAAGCGGTGGGGAAGCGGCGGCGGTGGAGAGGCTGCGGCGGTGGAGAGGCTGCGGCGAAGACAGCGCTGAAGTGGCCGCTCCTAACCCTGCTTGGGCGTCACGAAGTACAGAACGTTCTTCTGCCGGTTCCGCTGCGCCTCGTAATTGCAGTGGTTGATTAGCCGCGTCTGCCGCATGATGTCCAGGACCTTCTGCCTGCTCTCGTGCGTGAGCGTGTAGTCGTCCGCGCCCCGCTGCTCGTCCTCCGCCCGGTTTCGGATTTCCTCCTTCATCAGCAGCTCCTCCCACGTCTCCACGGGGGGCAGCGGCGGGATATACCTGCGGGGAGGCGGCAATGCGGTAAAGCGGTAAGGGGGTAAGGCGGTAACGCGGTAACGCGGTGAAGTGGTGGAGACGTGGAAACGCGGAGCTATGGCGGCTTCGCCACTTCGCCCCCTCGCGCGTACTCATCATCCGTAAAGTATTTATAATCGTCGAGTTCCTCCGTGGACCTCAACGCGGTGACCGGCCTCTGCAGCGCCCTGCCCACCCTGGGGGTTGGGCCCTTCTTCCTCCCTCCCCAGGGGTGAACTGACCCTTGGAGACCCCTCTGCAAGGTGAAGCTGCGAACGCAGGGGCCCTTCCCTGTCAACACCCAAACTAGCAGCCACAGGAGCAACCACAGGAGCTGACGTGCAGCCCGCGGCACCGGGGACATCTGCGAGGCTTCACATTTGCGGCTCCGTAGCATTGGTTCGAACGGGGAGTCGGCACAGAGCTCTCTGCACACATGGTGATGCGGCGGAGGGGAGAACTTTGCTTCGTTCGCCGAGAGCAGGGCCAAGCATCGTTGTAAGTGGGAAGCGGCTGACAAGGTGCACACCCGTTCGTAAACGCAGAAAAGGGGCAGAAGGGAAAAAAAAAAAAAAAAAAAAACTACTGCACTATGGTGAGGGGCATACCAGGTGGGATTGGCCAAGGGAAAGAATTTTCTTTTTTTTCTTTTCCTTTTTTTTTTCCTTTTTTTCCCCTTTTTTTTTCCTATTTTTTCCCCTTCCAAACCTCCGCAATTCCCCTGTTAACGCTTTTTCTTTAATTAAAGAGTTACATGTTGGTTGGTGACATACGCCCGCGAGGTGCGGATGGCGAAGCGGCAAATGGGTCGCTACGGCCAGCGGCGTGGTCCGGTCGGGTCGCCTGACCGATCAGGCTCGGCGCTAACTCGTAGAATCGCCGCTCACTCTCACGCTAACGCTACGGCCCCCCCTCCGCGCGGAGGCGGCACTGCACGAGCGCGCCGCGCAAATAGTCGCAGGCGTTCTGCCGGAACAAGTCCGCGACGATGGCGCGGACGTCCAAGGAGGAGGAGGAGCCGCCCCCCAAGTCCTCCAACAGAAAGAGAAAGTGCTTTACACTGTCCAACTGAAGCAGCTCCTCCAAGGAGGTGCCCGCACTCTCCTTCAGTCGGTACACCTTAGCTTGCAAGGAGAAATAATTTTTGCAAATCTTGATGAAGGCCGAGGGGATCACATGCAAATAGGATGTTAATTCTTGAGGGTCGTTCCTCACAAAGAGGTTCATTTCTCCCGTGTATACTTCCACGGAGTCATTATTAAACTCTCCATGGGGGTCTCCTTCCCCCCCTGCACCACCCTCTTGATATCTCTTAAACAGGGTAGCAGCATTGGTGAGTGCCTCCCCCCCATGGTCCCTGCCCCTCTGCTGCAGCGTCAGGATGGGCGGGTTAAACAGTAGGAAGGATCTCAAAACGATTTTGAGCATCCCCAGGTAGATTACGAAATGGGAAGACTCAAAAGGAAGCAACAAAATCGAATCTGAAAGATCTAAAAATAAACTTAAGGACCTCTTCACAATGTTACAGTCGTAGCTGTGCAGAAGTAACTCCAAAGTTATGAGCAACGTGTTCAGCGTTTCATTCTTATCATCTCGATAGAAGCGACCAAAGAAGGATCTCCCCTCCGGGTTATTCTTAAATTCGTTTGGAACTGTAAAAGCATTTTTGCACGTTTTTAAAAACGTAAATATGTAGTGCTTATTATGGTAGAGTAGGTCGCCATACATGACATATTCATCATCGTGCATATCCTTCTGTCTGTTTAGCTGCTCATTAACCATCTGGATGTGCTCGAAATTGGCCTTGAAATAGCTGTAGTGCTTCAGCACATACTGGGAGAAGATCCTTTCGCACCAGTTGGCCTCCAACTCTTTCACCGTTCGCTCCCCCAACTGCTGCCGCAGCTTCTCGCTGAGACAGAGGTACACCTGCTGCACGTTCTGAGCCATGAAGTGGTAGGGGCCGTAGTCGAACGCGGGCGCCAGCACCTCCAGGAACAGCTTCTCCGTCTCGTTGTATACGCAGAGGTAGCCCTCCCCGATGAACCGCTTCACCACGCCGCACACGTTTTCGTGCAGGGACTTCATCGTCAGGCCGGACCTCCTGCAGCTCCCCCTCATGGGGGGTGCCCCCCCAACCCCGCTGCTGCCCCCAGGGCCGCCAACGCGGCCCATACCGCTTCTCCCCTCTCTGCCCGCGCGCGAGCACGCACCCGCGATTTCGCGCTCCCGCCCGCTCAGGTGGAAGTAACTCACCTCCGCGCACAGCAGGGGGTGCGCCTCGAACGACCGGCAGCTCCTCAGCATCTCGTTCATCCCCGGGTACACGTGCATCACCCGCGCGAACAGCTCCAGGCTGATCTGCAGCATCGCCCCGCCAGCGCCGCCAAACCCCCCAACGCCGCTACCTTCGCTACCTTCGCTAACGCCGCTAATTTTGCTAAACAGCCCCCCCATCTTCGCGAAGGGAAAGACGGAGAAGTACGTCTGGGCCACCTTGAGCACGTCGAGGAGCGTGTGGCCGACCTCGGCCTTCCTGCCCTCCCCGAACAAAAGCTCGTAGAGGCTCTCGAAGGACGGCGCGCTCTTTGCAAAATCGGCGAGGAAAGCAAACGGCTCCTCCAGGACGAGCCTCAAGTAGGAGGGGATCACCTTGCCATTCACTTCATCGACCTTCAGCACCGAAATGAGGGTCAGCAGAAACACGCACAGCTCCCTGTTGCACTTGAAGACAGCGGTGCTCGACTTGAATTCCAGGAAGGTGTTTAGCATCTTCTCCAGCATTTCGTTCGTCACCAGGTGCTTCAGATTGGAGATGATGGCGGTGAAGATGGCGAAGTAGTTTTTCTTTAGCTCCACGGAGGTGTTGGCGTCGGCGGGGTGAGCGGGGTGAGCTGCCATCCCTGATGAGGCCGCTAACCCTGATGAGGCCGCTAACCCTGATGAGGCCGCTAACCCCGATGAGACCGCTAACCCCGATGGGGCCGCTAACCCCGATGGGGCCGCTAACCCCGATGGGGCCGCTAACCCCGCTCCCCCCTGCACGATGCTCCGCAGCAGGCTCTCCATCATGTAAAAGGCGCACTGCTTGTTGTAGTGCAGCAGGTAGGTGCTCTCGGAGAGGAACTGCAGCCGCCGCACCTCGAAGAGCAGGAAGCCGGGCGACACCTTGCACATGCCGACGAAGTCCCCATCTAAAATCTGCCGGTGGCAGCCCAGCAAGCTGTTGATGCACTCGGGGCTAATTTCGTAGTAGGGCGACCCCCCGTACTTCTGGATGCAACTGATTATGTGCATCTGCAGCTCGATCTTCTCCTTTCGCTTCTTGAGCTCCTCCACGGAGTCATCCCCCCGGTCGCCCCGCCCCCAGGTGGGTACCTGCCCCATCTGCCGCTCCATCTCCACCCCCGCCGCTTCACTGCCACCCTTCCCGAGGAGGCGCTTCGAGAGGGAGTCCCTCAAATGCGTGATTCCCTGCAAGTAGGCCTCCTTCTCCCCGGAAGGCAGCAGCTGAAAGGAGATGACCTCCTCGTTCACCTCCGCGTCCCCCCCAGTCACCAACGACTTGCACTCCTTCAGCGTCTGCACAAAAAAAACCAGCAACTCGCAGTACACGCGAAGCAGCACGTACACGAAGTAGTCCTTCACCTTCAGCGATTCGTTGCACAAATTTTCCACTGCAATATTTTTATAAAATTTAAAAAACTCGCAAAAGACCCCCACCATGAGGGAGAACACCTCATGGTTAAGTCCCACCAGCACACGGGATAAGGCAAAAATTTTATGCTTCAATATATTCTTCGTATTGTCACTGCGACCTGGTTGGTTGGAAGTGGTGGGACCATCATCTGCATCCTCCCCACCCATAGAGTCCTCCCGAACGTAGCGGAAGTACGCCTCAAACCACTCCTCATTGTATTCACTAATAAAGTTCCTAACGAAGCTCATCATCATTCTTTTGTTAAGACGGCCCCGATCAGTGTACAAAGGGATCCGCATAAACCGAATGAACATGAGCATGAAGAGCTTCTTCAGGTCCTCCACGTGGACGACTAGCTGTGCACCGGGGTTAAACAGCTTTTCATTATTTTGGTCCAGCAGGTTGTCTCTCTCGAGCCTATGGATGTTATAGTGCTGACTAGCCACTTCACTCTCCCTGTTCCTTATGTATATCAGCTCCCTATTATGATCGAACACATTTTTGCAAATGGCTAGCACATTGGCTAGAATCTTCACATCTGGGTGGTACACATTTTTGAACACATTTAGTATGTACATGTGCAGGCATTTTTTCTTATTTTCCTTCTCGTGCAGGTAATTTGAAATGGGGATGGAGGAGAGGTTGAGGATCATCCTAATGTACAAGTTCTGATAGGAGTAGCTAGCCACGTCGAAGAGGTTCAGATTTATGTTAAAGTAGCTCTCCAGAAATTGCATCAATTCCCTTTCGTCCAGCTGGACAAACGTCTTGCTGTTGATCTTAGTGATGTACTCGATGACGTTGAGGAAGATGAGCAGGAGGTGCTCCTCCAGCTCGAGCTCCGCCAGGAAGGCCCGCACGCCGGGCGACAGGCAGCCCAGTTCGCTCGCCGAGAGGTACCCGTTGTACAGCGCGTCGAACTGGTTCAGCGCAAGGGGGGCCTCCCCCCTACCCCCGCTGAAGCCGCCACTCAAGCCGCCGCTTATCACGCCGCTCCCCGCGAAGCGCACGAAGAGCAAGTTCAGGAGGAACTTGAGGGGGGAGCTGCTGCCCCCCCGGCGGTTGACGAACAGGTGCGCGGGGAAGAAGAAGGACAGCTCCTTGACGCACTCGATGAGCAGCTCGAACTCCGCCCGGTTCCTGCCGCTCAAGCTGTTGTAAAAACAAATGGAGAGGAACTCAAACAGCTCGCTCGCCTCGTTTATGATGAGCCCCCTGAACACGTTCAGCTGCTGCTTGCTCTGCACGTTGCTGCTGCTCTCGTTGCTGATGGTGTAGAACACCTCCCGCAGGAAGCTCAGGCAGATGTGCACCACGGTGGCGAAGTACCCGCCATCGGCGGAGCGGTTATCTATACCGCTTTCGCCACTTCCGCCATCGATACCGCTGGCGCCGCTTCCGCCCCCCTGCGAGGCCAAGCGCCGCGTCAGGAACTCCCGCACGAAGAAGAGGAGGAAGTTAAATAAGTACCTAAAGTAAAAGTACTCGTTGTGCAGGCAGAGGACGCTAAAAATCTGGGCGAACTTATTCTTCGTGGAATTTATATAAAAGCGGATGACGTAGCTGTCCCTCTCGTTCAGGTAATTCCCCATCAACATGTTACAAGGGTTCAGAAAAACCTCCGCGAATCTCTTCTTCACTGCTTCGACTGACTTCTCCTTCATGTGGAGGGTAGTCCCATCCAGCTCGTGATGCAAATTGATTGGCAGACTGAACAGGATATTAATAAAACTGTTTCGGATGCTCACTTTACTCTCCTGGGGGTACACATGATAATGCTTGGCCAACAACTTGTTCATGTAACAAAAGGAGAGGAACACCAGGTGCTCCTTAAAAACGCTCAACGACTTGTCCTTCTCGATCAGGTCCGAATACACCAGGTAAAACGCCCCGTAGAATTCCGAGCAGTCCCTATTTCTGCACTCGTTCAGGTACGTCACGCTCCCCACTTCGTTTTTAAATGACTTCATCAAAATTTCGCTCAGCTCCCTGCTCTTCTCCAGGATGCCCCCCGCCGCCTCCATCGTGGTGAGAGCGGCGAGAGTGGCGGTAACAACTACAGAGGTCACAGCTATCTGAGCGGCGATAGTGCCGACTGCTCAGCCCCCGGTGCGGCTTCGCGCCCCCTCCGGGTGTCTCCTCTTCAGCGGAAAACTGATCCAAAAAGGGGAAAAAAATGTATGAACAGGTCAGGCAGAAACAGGGGCGCACTCCTGCAGCAGGGAACTCTCTGCCCACGCCGGGGGAGCAGCCATCCCGCAGCCACGTCGCTGTGCCTCCCCTATCCTCTTATTTGTATCTCAGCCGCGTAAAAAGGGAAGTAACAACGAAATAATGAAGTGATGAAATAATAAAATAAAATAAAAAATAAATATATAAATAAACGGGGCGACGCCTCCGGCTTGGTCTAGGCAGCGCGCCGCCAAGCAGCCAACTTCGGCCACGCCGTGCTCCGGGCGCGCAGTGCAGCTCTCTCCGCGCGAGCCAGGCGCCTCTCGTCAACGGAGATCGCCGTGGGGTTGTTTCCCATCCGCCGCTGTTTTCCTCTCAAGTGCGCGACGCGCATTCGTTCGCAGTACAAAGCAAAAAGGAACGCTCTCGCTTAATCATAATGCGTAAGCATGTGCTTATGCGACCTCTCTCCTCTTTGTGTGCACTCTCTGCTTCCTTTACAAACTCGTTTTCCCTCATGGACCAACGATGGGTTCGCTTCCCCCGTAAGCAGTTCTTTTTTTCTTCTTTTTTTGTTCCTTTTTTTGCTCCTCTTTCTTTCTTTTTTTTTTCTTTTTTTTTTTTTTTTTTTTTTTTCCTTACCGGGGCGGCTCTGCTAATGACCTGCCGTTCTATCGCCTCGAGGGGGCCGGTCGGCGGGGCGAAAGGGAAAGGAAAGGCAAGGGAAACACCTGCTCTTCAAGGAACAAGCGAGGCATACTACGTGTATGCACGCACAAGCATTTGCAGCATGCATGCAGGGGCACGTGAGTTTACACGTAGTATGCCTCGCTTGTTTTACCCGACGATGCGGCGTAAGTGCCCTTTCCTAATGGGTAAGCAACCTGCTAAGCGCACCCCGTGGGTTTTTTCCTTCTTCGCGTTCCAGGGTGTAGTCCCCTCCCCCCGATGGGTGAAGTCGCGCCGAGGCAGAAAAGGGCCCGAAAAAAGGCCTTCAAAAAATGCCTTCAAAAAGTGCCTACAAAAAGTGCCTACAAAAAATGCCTTCAAAAAGTGCCTACAAAGAAGGTCTGCAAAAAAGGCCTTCGCAAAAACGCCTTCACAAAAACGCCTTCGCAAAAACGCCTTCACAAAAACGCCTTCGCAAAAACGCCTTCGCAAAAACGCCTTCACAAAAACGCCTTCGCAAAAACGCCTTCGCAAAAACGCCTTCACAAAAACGCCTTCACAAAAACGCCTTCGCAAAAACGCCTTCGCAAAAACGCCTTCGCAAAAACGCCTTCGCAAAAACGCCTTCGCAAAAAGCACAAAGTGGGGGCATACAGCTCCTCCCTCCACGCATGCACATGATTACAATTAGCCTGTCCCTGTGGAGTGCTCACTTAATTTGTTATAAATTAACACCGCGCAGTGAACAACTTGACCCCCCTCCGTTCTGCTATCCAAATGGGCGCTCCTTTGGAAATGAAATTTTAGGACGAGTTAGCCAAACGGACAGCTTTTACATGTTTAAAAAAAAAAAAAAAAAAAAAAAAAGAGGCACGTGGGCTATTCCCCCTTCTCTGTGTGCACAAGTCAACAGGGTGAGTCCCCCGCTCTGCTACAACGGTGGGGTGCGCAGACGGAACGGCACTCGGGGACAACTCCCAGCGCCAGTTGTGTGGCACCCTTGGGAAGCGGTTAATCCAAAGGGATCGGGGAGGACCATCCCTATGTGTGGTATGCACCCCGGCGTGGGAGCATTTTTTTTTTTTTTTTTCCGCGTGAAAGCCGCTGCAACGCAATCGAGGGCACGCCTGTGCGCGCACACACACGAGGCAGTTACAACTTGGGGAGCAGAATTTTTTGGAGGCCAAGTCGTTTGGGCGTGGGGAACACCAAAGAAGAGCCGTTCAGATAAGCGGTTTGTTCCCCGCGGGGAAGCGGCCAGGTCCAGCAAAAAAATAAAATAAAAAAAAATAAAATAAAAAATAAATAAACGCGCAGGGTAGCATTAAAAAGGGATAAAAACGAGAAGGCTAAACGGGTGTGCCGCGACAGACGCGCGCACTCAGCGCAGGACACCCCTCATATGATCTTCACTCTGCTTTCCATCAGCTTCTGCTTCTTCTCGCGGGCGATCCGCTTGGCCCGCTCGAGGGGCGTCTCCTCAACGGGGGCGGTACCCGCCGCAGCGGCGCTTCCTGCCGCATCCCCTGCTGCTCCCCCCGCCTTCCCCTCGGGGGCCACGTTCACTTGGAAGAAGTCCTCCGCGTCGTACACGTCGTACACGTCGCCCGCGAAGGAGTCCCCGGGTGCGCCCTGCCCGGATTTCGCCGCGTCTCCGTGGGGGGAACTTCCCACTCCACTCGCTCCGCCTGCTTCGTGCGCCTCATTTGCTTCCTCCACCCCTTCTGCTTCCTGCGCCCTAACGACGGAAAACTCGTCCGCCCCAAACTCCGTGTTGTAAAAACTTTTAAAATTGAAGATGTTAATGTTTTCGCCCATCTGGTGCGTCTTAAACAGCTGGTCGCAAGCAGAGTAGGTGCTTTTGTATTTATAAATTAAGTAGGCGCGGTAGTGCTCATACACCTCCTTCTTCTGGCTGAGGCTTTGCACCTTGGAGAGCACATCATGCAGATTGTATTTCCGCCGAACCGTTTTGTATATATCTGTTAGGTCAGTTTTGTTCTCCCCCATAAGCAACACATTATTAACGGGGAAATACAGCTTGGACATGACTTCATTTATTAATTGCATAAAAAGATTGAAACTTGTTTTTAAGTTTTTCCTACGATGCTGTTTTATCTTGTGGACCATTCGGGTGTACTTGTCCGTCAGCTTGGCTAGCTCCAGATTTATTTTTTCCTTTTCAATAACAAAGTTGGTGTCTCTCCCCGCCTGCTCCAAGTTGCTCCGTTGATTGGGCTGCTCGCGATTAAACTCCCCGCGATGGGGATCTCCCATATTATTATGGTCTGCTCCCCCATTATGGTCTGCTCCCCCATTATGGTCAGACAAATCCGCGCCATCCTTCTCCCCGCCGTACAAGTGACACAACTCCTCGTCCTTCGTATAACTGCAACAGTTTCCCTTAACATACACCTCAACTAGCTTCTTCTTCATTACCAGCAGGGAATTCTTCCTTTTTATAATTGGGACGGAGGTATTCCTCCCGATGTGTTCAATTTTGCTGTTTTTAAAAAAATCTGACTGGTCAGGTAAAATTAAGTACTTTTTGAGCACTTTATTTTCGAACAGCTTTGCAATAACGACAGCTTTGTAGTCACTCGTCACACACTGTAGGATCTTCCGAATGGCTGCTGTGTAGTGCTTTTCGTTGTAGTCAATTTTTCTTTTCTTTTTCTTTAAATTTAGGTACATGTATATGTCCCACAGTTCGTCATTTTCCGGGAGTATTTGCTTTATTTTGTTTTTTTCCTCCCGCACGTACTTCTGCAGCTCGTCTTCTTCCTCGCCCATTGCATCGTCACTGCCGCCTTCTTCCCCGCCGCTGCTGCTCTGATTATCACCTCCGTGCGAGTCGTTCCACTCGCCTGTGTAGCTGTTCCGCTTCTCTCTCTTCCGCTTCTTCCTAATGTAGCTAGTAATTTTATTCAACGCTACGTCGTTAAAAATGTTTTTCAGCTGAAACGTGATGCTTTTTTTCCGCTTCTTCTTTTCCTCCTCTTCATTGCGCTCTCCCTCAACGGGGTCCTCCGCCGCGTCTCCCATGTAGTCCTCTGCCGCGTCTCCCATGTAGTCCTCTGCCGCGCCCCCATTTAAGTCATCTCCCTCGCCGTTCTTCGCCCCATCCTGGGTGTACACCTCATCATCGTCGCTGAAGTTTAGGCTCATTTGGCTGGCTTCTCTGGGGAAGGCACACACGGCACCCCGTTTTGCCGACTCTTCCAAGGGGGGAAATACGCAAAGTGGGGGGAAATCCGTAACGTGGAGAAATAACACCGCAAAGGGGAGAAAAAACACCGCAACGGTTGGCCAAAAAAGTGTAAACAGCCAAGGTGACACAGAAACGAAGTGACAATTTTGAGAAAAAAAAAAAAAATAAATAAAATATATGAACAGGCAAGGTAAAAGGGCAGAAAAAATAAGGCCAATTAGGTAAAAAAAAAAAAAAAAATATGCACAGGGAAGGTAAATTCCGTGCCAAATAATGTGAAAAAAAAAGCGAACAAGACATCCGCAGAGGTATACACATTGCTGCTTCGCCTTTAGAGAGAGGTAATAACCCGTCAAGGCACGTTAATTATCAAATGGGAGATACCACCGATTGTTCTTTTTTTTTTTTTCTCCAAAAAGGGATACACACTGCACATTCGCTGAGTGAACGTCGCCTCTAACGTTCCACAGCTAGCTGGCATGACGCCGCTTCAGTTTTGCAAAAAGGGGGATACGTAAATCCGCATGTGTGCACGTTATACTAATGCATGGCACCCCCTTCACGGCTGATGGGGAGCACGACCAACAAGAGAGGTTTGTAATCGCAAATTAGAAGCTTTCATCTTTTATTCTTTTCGCCACCTTCTTCGCCAGCATTGGTAAAAAAAAAACGTTTGGGAGGAGAACAAAAAAAAAAAAATCGGGGGTGGGGAAGTGAGCTAGCCAAAGGTTCAACAAATGGGGTATGCCCACGGGGGTGAAGGAAAAAAAATAAATAAATATATAAATAAATAAATAAATAAATAAATATATAAATAAATAAATAAATAAATAAATAAATAAATAAATAAATAAATAAATAAATAAATAAATAAATAAATAAATAAAAAGGGACAACACGCACATGCGGGTCCCCGTTCGCACCCCCCAGGGGTTCCGCGAATTAGAAAAGGGAGTCTCTCCCCACAAATGTGCAAGTGGTGAGTGGGGAAGCGGGTGGGTGTGTAAACATGTGCGCTTCTCCATGTGCGCTTCTGCACTTGCGCTCACGCTTGTGCATGTGCACCGCCGCGCCGCGACAACCTACGCGCGCGTCAGGAAGTACATGTCGATTCTGTTCGACAAAACGTTCAGCAGGAAGAGCGCCAGCGAAAAGGAGGAAATGTAAATGCCGGCGAAGGACAAATTGCTGAGGTAGTAGTAGGCGGAGTGCGCGATGTAAATGTAGAAGAGCGAGTGGATGGGAGAAATGACATCGAGGAGGTACCTGTACCTGTGCAGGTGGAGCAGGAGCTCGTAGAATTTGTTGTTGCCCAGGTAGAGCCTCTTGAGGAAGCTATACTGGTTGAGGAGGCTGACGTAGAAGTCGGTTTTCTGGTCGTCCTTGAGCGCCCTGATGATTTCGTCTCGGTTGAAGAACTGCTCGTCCGTCCACTTCTTGAGGAAGGCCCAGTTGTTCTGGCACACGAGGCGCGTGTAGATGAGGAGCAGCTGCGCGAGCACCACGCCCCCGAGGATTTTGCCTGCGGTGGTGAAGCGGTGGTGAAGCGGTGAAGCGGCGGGAAGGCGGTACGGGCGCATCGAACAGCGCTAACTACGCTAACGCCGCTAACCGCGCTAACTACGCTAACGCCGCTAACCGCGCTAACTAGGCTAACGCCGCTAATAACGCTAACTACGATAGCCGCGGAGACCTACTTCTGCGCGAGCCGAGCAAGTGGAAGCTGCCCCAGTTGGCCTGCACGAGGAAGTAGGGGTAGACGGACAGGAAGGAAAAAAAAAGCACGTGCACCAAGTTGTTCAGCAGGGACAGCTTGCGAGAAAAAAAGCTGTAGGAATTCAAAACGAAGAACAACCGCAACACAAAAAATTTGTAAAAGAAAAAAGCTAAGGTAGACAGCGTGTGCATCTTCACAAGTCGGTCCGTCTTCACATTGCGGAACTCTCCAATGAAAGCATATTTCTTTTTAAAAAGGCTATAAATTAAATCGCTCTTAAAATAGAGGAGCGTAAACAGGATGAATAGAACGTTCACCGCATTGTAATTAACCAGTTTTGGTAGGGAGCTCGATTTGCTCAGGAAGGGTAGGCTCAGATAGCAATGGTGTAGAGAGCTGATGATGTGGCTACTCCCAAGGTAGTCGTAGCAAACGTTATAGCCTCGTTTTAACTTATGAAAGACTACCCCTGAGTCCCCCTTCAACTTATTATACACATGTACGTAGTAACTTCTGGCAAAGTCAAATTTGGTCTTCACCAGATCCCTCGTCCTCTTCCTTAAGCTTTCCAAATCCTCTTTGTCAATCCGCAAGGAGTACCTGTTCAGCACGTTCTTCAGCCTCTTCAGCTTCCTCAGCTTTTCTCCTATCGTCTCGTTGTAGTTGAAATCTTTTTTTTTTAAAATTTCATTTTTTACATTCTTATCTATGTTGTGGAAGTTTATGTTCGTGTAGGTTAGTTTTCCTCTCCTTCCTCTTCCCCTTCTCCTCCCCTCAGTGAGGATATGCTTTGGGTGCGCCCTCGGAATCATCTCTCCGCTCCCGCCCCTCACGTCGGGCGTCCTCAGGCTGCAGGCCACTGCGAGAAGGGCGGCCCTGAGGAGCAACGTGACTGCTTTCATCGTTTCCTAGGGGGTGGCAAAGGGGTTAGCGGAGGGGAGTTAGTTGGCGGCGTGGTTTGCGGAGGAGTTAGTTGGCGGCGTGGTTTGCGGAGGAGCTAGTTGGCGGCGCGGTTTGCGGAGCAGTGACTACCCCCTGGGCCTACCTCTCCTCCGGGCAAGTCTCATCATAACAAGGCACTAAAGCTGGGCTGCGAAAACCTGCGGAGGAGGCTACAGTCGCCTTCTCACCGATTGGAAAAGGAAAAAAAAATTTTAAACCACTTTCGGGAAGCCACACACTTCTGCCTTTGCCCACATTTCATGGTTAGCCGCTTTAGCGCAGCGCCTTCCCCCAAAGGGAGAAGAAAAAAATACGTCGCAGAGGACACGTACGTCACAGAGGGTGTACGCGTGGGGGGTTGTTTCCTTCGCCTTCCTCTTTTTCGTCCTCCTCTTTTTCGTCTTCCTCTTTTTCGTCTTCCTCTTTTTCGTCCTCCTCGTTTTCTCCTTCTTCGCTTTTTCCCTCCTCTTTTTTCTCTTCTCCGTGGTGCGGCGCGGCGAGGCACGCCTATCTGCGTCGCCCCTCTGGTGTGTGCTGGTCCCAGCCGGTCTTTTCCCTGCCACCCGGTTGGTCGCTCACTAGTAGGTTCACTCCAGCGCTCACTCGAACGCTCACTCCTACACTCTTTCCTACGCTCACCTTTGCTCTCCCGCCCGATGCTCCCTTTTATAGCCCCAACGTAAAGTCGCTACTCTCACAACGCAGCTGCATGTGCAGGGATATGCCCGGGGGGGCGAGAAAAAAAAAAAAAAAAAAAAAAATGGAAGAGAAGAGAAATACCCCCTTTTGCGCCTCCCCAATAGCTGCTCAGCAGGGAGCTACAGGTCCTCCTGCCCAGCAGCCACACAAATGCGGGTGGCTCTCTCCTGATTGTTTCGCCACCCGTGCGTCATCGTTTTGCTTCCTCACAGCTTCGTCCTGCGTCACTAGGCTTGGCGCGGCTACTCGTGGTTTCTCGCAACGTGGAGTAACTTCTCATCACCCATCGTTACTTTTCTTCTTTTTCTTTTTCTTTTTCTTCCTTTTTTTCTTCTTTTTCTTTTTTTTTTTTTTTTTTTTTTTTCAATCTGAACGAAGGGGACCGCCTCAGTGTAGTGGCGACAATGGCTCACAACTTCCAGCGGGAGAGCGAGTCGCCACCTGCACGCAAGCACATGGCGGAGTGGGTGCGGAATGGGTGCGGCCCGGGTTCGTCCTCCAGTCCTCCGCCATTCTTCCGCTAATCAGTACAGAAGCGCTGATGATTGGCACACTAAGGTTGGTGCCCCTTCCACATGTGCACGGGCGAAGCTGCCTTCGGTTCGAGCCGCCAGCCTTTTGACTCCAACCCCACGAGAGATGCGCCCAGCTTAGGGCGCACCGGCCAAGCGGTCCTTCGCAACGTGTTAGGAGAGAACACCCCGTGTGAGCTACCGCACAGTGTACATATGCATTATGTGTTATATGCATTATATGCTTATATATGCTTATATGTGCTTATATATGCTTATATGTGCTTATATTTTTTTTCCTTTCTTTTCTTTCCTTTTTTTTCTCTTTTTCCTCTCTGCCCCCCTAGTCGCAATTCCACAGGAGGCTTGCTTCGCATGAGGCCCTGGCGCCTACAGTTCTTTTAACTCTTCTAAGTTTGGGAAGTCCGTTTGGGAAGCCCCTCGGAAGCCCCTTCCTTTTTTTCACCTCCATTTAGTGTAGCTTTCCCCTTTTCACGCCAGCGGTCGGCCTGTGCATCGCGCCATGTGCTTGCCCTCTTCACCGGAGAGAGCCACAAGGGAAAACCGCCCAGAAGTGCCGCTCATAGGAAACGCCCAGAAGAACCAGCCAGAAGAACCGCTCTGCGGAAAGGCCCCTCTTTCCCTCCACCCTGGGGCGCGACGCGGTGTGGCATGGCCGGCAGCGCGAGCAACGTGCACGTAGCGCCAAGCGGGCAAAATGACTTGCAAGGTTTTTCTTTTGGCCCTCGCGGTGGTCTTCCTCCACTGCGTTCGAGATGTGGCGTCCTACCTCCCCGGGATGAACCCAACGGTGGGGAGCGGCGCAGGGGAGAGTCACGGGCGTGGCGCTGGGAAGCGTGACGGCCCCCCTGCGTGGTGCACGCCCATTCGCACACCCCCCTGCCACATCGGACCGCCCTTCCTAATCTTCTAACTCTCCCCCTCCCCACTTCTTCCCCACGGCAGACCTACAAACGGGGCGACAAAGTGACGATCAGCGTGAAGAACCTCTCCAGCCGGCGCGCGGTGACGAGCCTGGACTACTTCACCTTCCCGCTCTGCTCCGCGGACAGCGCAGGCACGGCGGGCGACGAGGCGCCCAACATCTTCAAAATCCTCTCGGGGGACACCCTCCACCCCACCTCCATTCAAACGACCTTCCTCAACGACACCAAGTGTGCCTTCTACTGTAGAGTCTACGTAGACGACCAGGCCTACGATAAGTACAAGCACCTCATCCTCTATAACTATAACATGGTGTATTCCGTGGACAATTTAAATATCTTTCGCCAGGACCCCCGGCGCAAGGGCTTCTACTACACGGGCATCCCCGTCGGCTACATTCAGGATGTGCGTAGGAGCGGCGGAGCGGTGTAGCGGCGTATAGCGGCGTAGCGTGACGTTCCACGGCGTTGAGCACCGAACCGTGACGTGCCGCGGCGCGCTCAGTTGGATGCCTTGGCCATGGGGCGCACCCCCCACCGCTCCGTTGATTCTTCTCTTCTTCACCGCCCCTCCTTCACCTCACCGCAGAAGAACTACCTGCTGTACACGTACTTCCAAATCACCATCCTGCACAACAACAGCGGGGGCCAGTCGGACCAGAACTACATCGTGGGCTTCGAGGTGGAGCCCAAGAGGTGGGCCCAGTGGAGTGGCGAAGTGAAGCGGCAGAGCGCTTAGCGGCTGCGTGAAAATGCTGCCGATGCTTTCCCCTCTTAAAACCGCGTATAACCGCCTACCACCGCGTATAACCGCCTACCACCGCGTATAAGCGCGTATAACCTCTTCCCCCCCTACCACCGCTTCCCCCCTCCACCGCTCAACCTTAGCGTGAACTTCGAGCTGGAGGAGCGGTGCGAGCGGAACGAGGCGCCCATGCAGATGCAGAAGAACCAGTACGTGACCTTCAAGTACGACGTGACGTACGTGCGAAGCGACAAGTCCTTCCAGCACAGGTCGGAGCACTACTACAGGAATCTAAACGACCAGAGCATGATACACTGGTTTTCTATTGTTAACAGCATTATCCTCTTCATCCTGCTCTGCTTCTTCATAAGCTCCATCCTCATCAAGGCCCTTCACAAAGACATTAGCAAGTACAACCGACTGAACACTAATATATTTGAAACGGACGATATAGATGACCGGGGATGGAAGTTGGTGCATGGGGATGTCTTTAGGAAGCCCGTGAACTCTACTTTCTTTTCTGCCTTTGTGGGGGTGGGTATACAGCTGATATTTATGATTGTGGTGTGCGCTTTGATATTCCTTATTGGGGTATATAAGTACAAGCACAGGTACAGGTACATCCAAGTAATGTTTTTCATTTGGACCTTCATAAGCAGCATTTCTGGCTACTCCTCCTCTAGACTGTATAAGCTTTTTAAGAGCAAACATGTGAAGCTGACTCTCTTTAGGACCTCTCTTATCTACCCGGTTATTTTGTTTCTTATTTTTTTCCTCATCAATTTGGTTCTTCATTATGAGCAGTCGAACACGGCGATCTCCTTCTCCTCCCTAACGTTCGTTTGCGTCCTGTGGTTTGGCATATCCGTGCCGCTCACGTGCTTGGGCTCCTACATTGGCAACAAGAAGAGCCCCCTGGAGCTCCCCGTGCGCGTCAACAACATCCCGAGGCACATCCCGAAGCAGCCCCTCCTCAACTCCTTCTGCGTCTCCTCCCTCCTCGTGGGCCTCATCCTCTTCGCGTATGATCCATGCGTGCGGGAGTGTGCACGTGCGCACCGCTACATTGCTACATCGCCTTATCACCTTACCGCCTTACCCCCCTACCGCCTTGCTGCAGGTCCATGTACACGGAGCTGTTCTTCCTGTTCACCTCCCTCTGGAAGAGCAACGTGTACTACCTCTTCGGTAAGCCACGCAAGTGCCTCACCTCAGCGGTTCGTTTGCATCGTATTTTTCATCGCATTTTTCACCTCATTTTTCATCGCATTTTTCTCATTTTCCTCCCTCCCCCCGCAGGGTTCCTCTTTTTGGTGATTTTCCTGCTCGGGCTGCTGAGCGCCCAGCTGTCCATCGCCCTGACGTACTACTCCCTCTCCTGGTAAGTGGGAATGCGACGTGGGGCCGCTCAGTCCCGCAGCGTAGCCCCCCCGATGACGCAGCCGGGTGGTATGACTGCCCCGTTCACCTCCCCACTCACTCACTACCCCGTTCACCTCCCCACTCACTCACTACCCCTTTCACCTCCTCACTCACTCACTACCCCTTTACCCCTTTCTCCTCCTCCACCGCAGCGAGGACTACAACTGGTGGTGGAAGTCCTTCGTGGCCCCCGGGTCCTCCGGCCTCTTCTTCTTCCTGTATTCAATTTATTACTTTTTTGTGAAGCTCAATATCAGCAGCTTTGCCGAGACGTTCATTTATTTCGCCTATTCGTTCATCATGTCCTATACGTGCTTCATCTACACGGGCACGGCTGGCTTCCTCGCCTCCTTCGTCTTCCTCAGGAAGATTTACTCCTCCATAAAGATCGACTGACGGGGGGGAGCAGCTCACCGGTGGGGTAGCCACCTGACAGACGGATTCGTAAGCGCTCCCGAGTGCGCCGTCCGCATGATTTACTTCGTTTTACTACGCTTTACTACGCTTTATTGTTTTCTTTCTTTTTTTTTTCGTGCACCTCCCTGCTGCCGGCGCGCAGCGCAAAGAGCCACTAATTAGCAACCAATTAGCAACCACACCCACGTGCGAAGCGCGTTTAGCGGCGTGTATAGCGACTCGCCGCTTTGCTCGCCGCTAAACACGCTTGCCCCTGGCAACCCGCCTGGACGGACGCCTTCTTAATTCAACTTCGCTGCACGCCGTATGCACTAGTTTGTTAACTCTACTTCGCTTATTTTTTTATTTTTTTTTTTTTTTTTTTTTCCTTACACTTCTCCCCCCCAACGACGTTTTAATTAATGGAGTACCTACCCACGTGAGAGCATGGCACGGCCGCCCCCACTCCACCTACTTCTTTCCCCAGGGGGCGACCCCTCCGAAGGAAACTCAAAATTGTTATGCGATTCGAACAGAAGGGGGAGGAAGTCTCACATGTGAAGCTGCCTCAGCATGTAGTGGAAAAGGTTATGAAAAATGGTTGTGCAGAACGGTTGTGCGAAACGGTTGTGCAGAACGGTTGTGCAGAACGGTTGTGCGAAACGGTTGTGCAGAACGGTTGTGCAAAATAGCTATGGGGGGTCACTTCACCAGGGGGAACAAAAAAACCACCTTGCAAATGATCTACCCCCTTTAAAAATGACAAAAAAAAAAAAAAAAAAAAAAGACACATGGAATGGAGAAGCACACCCAATTGGTGACCACTGCGCAGGGGTGAAATGGCCTCGTCCGCGCGGGGGGACGCCATCGAATGTAGATGCGCACACAGTTGGGCGGTTTGCAAACTCGCCTTTGCGGGAGGGCCCCTACGCCTTCTTCGTGCTCGACTTGGGCGCCTTAAAGGGCAATTTTTTGGCCTTCACACCGGTTTGAGGCCTTTTAAGATGGGCCTTCTTCCCCTTAACACCGCTTCGCTTCCCCTTTGAACTGCTTTGCCTCCCCTTAACACCGCTTCGCTTCCCCTTAACACCGCTGGGCCTCCCCCTGGCCGCCCCAAAGGGGAAGTCCTCCAGGTAGGCCGGCACCTCCGTGCCGCTGCTCTTGACGAACCGGACGATGTCCCTCATGTGCCGAACGTCCTGTTGCATAAAAAAGGTGATGGCCTTTCCGCCCTCCGCATCCGAGCGGCACGCCCGACCCACCCTGTGGATGTAGCTGTACTTATCATAACAAACGTCGTAGTTTATTACCGTCTCGATGCCATGGACGTCGATGCCTCTGCTCAAGACGTCCGTGCATACAAGGTACCACACGTGTCCCTCCTGCAGGTTCTTAAAGACCTGCCTCCTTTCCTCTTTACTTCTTTCGGAGGTAAGCAGAGCGACGTGCGCTGCCTTCTCCCCACCACCCACAGAGTCACGCAAAGTGCTGTGCACCTTCTTGGCCTTCTCCACGCCGTTCACGAATACCAGCACGGGGATATGTAGCCCTCCACCCACAACCAAGTTTCGCAAAACTAGGGATTTTTCCTCTTCACTGTTCAGATAAATCAGCTCCTGCTTCACATTCTTATTAACACAATTGATGCTTCTTCCAAAGTATACCAGTGCATATGTGGGGCACAGGGTACTGATGAAGGAGCGGGTGCTACCTGGAAGCGTCGCCGTGGTGAATACCTTCTGCATCTTCATCCTCTGAATAGCTAGTAGAAGCCTCTTGATATGTTTTAAAAAATTTACCTCAAATAATTTGTCTACCTCATCAAACACGACGAGCATGCATCTGCGTAGGGTCACTTTTTTTATTTCAATTAGGTGAATCAATACTAACGGTGTGCAGATGCACACATCTATGGGTTCTTCCTTTCCCACTTGGTCTTCCCTCGTCAGATGTAGAACCGCAAACTGAGGAAACGATTCAAACAGGACCGATGCGTGCTCGTGAATTTGGCTCGCCAGTTCGTTCGTCGGCACAACGATTAGGCTTCGGACGGGGGTGCGCCTTTTTTTCTCCTCCGGGGAAGGGGTAGCCACGGATTCCTTCTTCGGCTTCTCCCCCTCCTTCTGCCGCTCCCCCTCCTGCCGCTCCCCCTCCTGCGGCTTCTCCCCCTCCTGCTGCTTCTCCCCCTCATGCCGCTCCCCCCCCGCTGCACAAATCAGCCTCACCAACAGGGGAACCAAAAAGGCGCAGGTCTTCCCGCTTCCCGTCTGCGAAATGCAGATGGTGTTCCACCCCCTCAAAATCGTGGGGATGCATATCTTCTGAATGTTCGTGGGGCTTGTAAATCCAAAGGTGCCCTTGATGGTGTTAATAATCTTTTGGTAGTCACTCCTCGGAAGGGTGGTCCCCTCCCCTAACGATGCGGCAGGTACGCCCCTCCCCCTGACCCCCTCTCCACGTGGCTCCCTCGAAAGGTCCTCGAAGAAACGAATGGGCACCACGCTCCCGCTAGAATTCACAAACTCGACGTTTATTTTGTTGCTCTTCATGTAGCTCCCCACCAAATTGGGGTCCTCACAAAAATGGGGGAAGCTCACCGACTCGGCTGTCCTCTCACCCGGTTGCCGCTTCTCACCCGGCTGCCCCTCTTCCGTCTGCCTCCTCTCACCCTTCACCCGTGCTATGTTTATAATATTTTTCAGCGGCTTGAGGTTCTCCCTCTTCAGACTCATCAAGTCCTCATTCCTCAGGCACCGCGTGAGGTTCAGCCCGTAGGTTAGCTGCTTGGCTACCTCCATGTTGGGCCGTATCACTTAGGGGGGGAGGCCAGCCGCGTCGCCAAGCGGAAGCGCAAACGGAAAAGAAAAAAGGAAGGCGTAAAAAGGAAAAGTTAAAGCGAAAAAGTTGGCGCAAATAAATTGCAGCTCAAAACTGCAACTGTAAATTTAAAAACTGTATTTTTTTTATTTTATTTTTTTTTTTTTTTTTTATTTTTTTTTTTTTGTCGCTCGGTTTGCCCTTCTCTGCAACGCGCCGTGGCGCCCCCGCGTATGCCGCGCCTGCCATTCGACGGGGAAACTTTCGCCCCCTCCCGATATGTTCCCTACATGGGACCTTTTTAAGTCTTCTTTACAGTTCATTCAAAGGGGGAATTTTTTTTGAGCGAAAATAGGGGCACGCTTTTGTGTAGGTCACTTTTATATTTTTTTTTTTTTTTCTTTTTCCCCCCCGTGAGTTGCTCCTGTGCTCCTCTTTTTTTTTTTTTAAATCATTGCATGCGTTTTTTGTACTTACGCTCAAGTGTTCCCTCGGTGGGGCAGCGACGGGGGGGGGCGATCCCTTTCTTCGCTTTTCACTCGGAGGAATACTCCCCAGGGGGCCAAGAAATTTCACCCTCAAAGGTGAGTTAAAGCGGAGCTAATTTTAAACGGAAGGTAATTTTAAACGGAAGGTAATTTTAAACGAAAGGTAAATTTAAATGCAAGCTAAATTTAAAAACATTTAAACACACTTAAACGCATTTAAACGCACTTAAACGTATTTAAACGCACTTAAACACACTTAAACGCATTTAAACGTATTTAAACGCACTTAAACACACTTAAACGCATTTAAACGCAAACTTAAGGCAAGGTGCTTGTCGAAGGAGTGGCCAGTCACGCCGCGTTGCTCTCACCCTTTCCGTGTAGGCCGCGGCAAGGCGATCCCCATTTTTGCGAGAACGTCAATTTTCCCCTCGTTTTCCCCGCGCACCTTGCGAAAGGATTCTGCTACGACCCCTTCATTTGCGCCACGGAGTAAGCGCTTTCTCTTTCGCTTTCTCCTTCTTCTCTTTCCCTTTTTTTCCACAACGAGTGAGCCACTCCTGTGTAGCCTCCTAAACGAACGCTCCAAAAGGGCCTTCACATCATCAGGGGAAACGCTCAACAGGGCGAGAACGCCGCCTACGCAGGACATCCTTTTGGGGGCGACTCCATGTGATCTGAGCACTTCCCATTTGGAGGTTCCGTTGTTCAAATCGGGGCAAGCGGGCAAGTAGTCGCCTCGTCGATTCGTCGATTCGTTTCTTCTTCGCTTCGTCGATTCGTCTCATCCCCCCCTCTCCACTTCCCAGTCGAACGAGCTACCCGTTTGCCTTCCCACTGCCGCTTCCCCCCACTGTGCCGCTTAACCCCCCGCGCGAATGGCCAACTACGCCGAAAAGCTCGCCGCGTGGACGGCCATCTGCCTGACCGACCACACCCTCCTGGGCGAAAACGACACGGAGGAAGACGTGCGGGCGCTGTGCCAAGAGGCAGTCAAGACGTGCCCCTTCGCAGCAGCCGTTTGCGTCCACCCCCATTTTGTAAAATTCATAAACGAACAGATTAAAAAGGAAATCGTGCCCTTCAAACCAAAAGTCGCCTGCGTGGTAAACTTCCCAGAGGGAACAGACCCGGTGGAAAAAGTGCTAGAAGATACCCGCAAGGCAATTGCGGATGGGGCTGACGAAATAGATTTGGTGATTAACTACAGCAAAATTGTGGAAGACCCAGAGGCAGGAATTGCAGAAGCTACTCATCTAACGAAGAGCGTTAAAGAGCTCTTAAAGGAGAAGGTCCTCAAGGTGATAATAGAAGTGGGGGCCCTAAAATCGGAAGACCTAATCCTCCAAACGACGCTAGCTGTGCTGAAGGGAAATGCCGATTTTGTGAAAACGTCCACGGGGAAGTTAGAAGTCAATGCGACGCCAGATTCAGTCAAAACGATAATAAAGGCGATGAAGCAGTACGTGGAGGAGCATCCGCAGAAAAAAGACAAATTTGGGCTGAAAGTTTCGGGAGGCATAAAGGACCTGAGCATGGCTTGCCTGTACATTTTGCTCGCGAGGGGCATCTTCAGCGCCCTGGCTTGCCACCCGAACAACTTCCGCATCGGCTCGTCTTCCCTCGTCCCCCAGCTCCGGAAGGTCATTCAGAGCTGCCCCCCCAGTTAGGGAGCGCCACAAAAGAGGGCAAGCACTGCCCGGTTGGCACTTATTCACGCAGTTGTGCGTGTAGGCATTGATGTATTTATTTATTTATTTTTTTTTTTTTTTATTTTTTTTTTTTTTTTCCCCCCTCTGACCTCGAACGGTCAGGCGAAATGAGCAGCACGCAGGGCACGCGGCTGTGTCTCCCCTCTTTTTTTCCGCTCACTCGCATGCGAATGCAGACGATTTTGCACACTTGCACATGATAATCCTCTCAAGGGGAATGCAGGTAGGCGGCAAACGGGGGCGGAACTCACCCACAAAGAGTCGCAAGGGGAAGTTGCCTTTTTCCTCCCCCGCATTTAGACCCCAAATGAAGGCGCACTGTAAAGCGTAAAAAAGGAAATCCTTTCACGAAAGCGTTTCACGAAAGCGTTCTATGAGGGTGTTTTCTTTTTCACGAAAAAATGCCCAACGGAGGGACACAGAGAGGAAAAACAGGCAAAGTGGATTGCACACACGGAGAGGAAAAAAAGTTGCAAACGTGCGTGGCGGAAAAGTTGCAAAACTGCCTGGCGGCGAAGTAAGGCCACGCATCAAAATGGCATACGCACAATGGCGCTCAAAAGAACATAAAAAGTTATACGAGGAAGAAGCAGCGCGCGTATGAAAAAGGCGACGTGGCCCCCACCCCCTTATGCACTCCCTACTTGTTATTAACAAACCGACAGAGGCACTCAAAAATATTTAGGCAGGACTGGAAGTCATCAAAATTGAGCTTAAAGCTGATATGTTTGGGGGCCATTTTTTTGCAATCCTTGCTGCGTGCTTTCCTGTTCTTCTGCTGTTCGTTTGATTCCTTGGCGGGTTCGTTCGTCTGCGAGGGGGTCTTCTGATGAGCGCCACTTCCCTTTGGTGGAGGAGCCCCCCCCTTCGGTTTCCTCCTCCAACAGCAAAAGAGCAGAATCGACAAGCAGGCGAAGAAGCTGCAAAAATGTGGGGAAAAATGGGGCAAAAAAATGGAGAAACACACATACAGCTTATGTGACGAATCCTCCTTCGCTGTGGGAGAAGAGGGCCGCCAACCCCCCCCTGTGCGTACCTCTTCACCGCGCACCAGATGGCGGCCAAACAACCGCGGCTCCTCCTTCCTGATGAATCCCCTGCACTCTGGGGGTCCTTCTTTCCACCCTGGCATTTGGCCGGGCTACACTTGGCCTCGCTATTTGCACTCTTGGAGAGGGGCAAATAAATGTTATTAAACCTCTTCTGTATTTTGGAGAAGGATCTGAAGAACTTGGTGGGGCTGTAATACACACTCTCCATAAGGTTCATATTATTTCGGATGGTAATTTTGATGGAGATGACCTGCTCGTTTGTCTTCTTCTTCAAATTGATGATTTCGTTTCTCTTCGTGAGGGCTAGTTCGGAGCTCAGCAGGCAGATGATGTTTTTGTTTTCTTTCAGCTCGTTCGACGCGCAGGTCCTCTGGCTCAGGGAGGACGCGCCGCTGGGGTGCTCCTCGCACGTGAGGTTCTCTGCAGGGGGGGGGAGCGGCAAGGCGGTAAGGCGGGGGAGCAGTAAAGTGGGGAAGCGGTCAGGCCGTAAGGCGGCAAAGAGACAGAGGGACGTCGCTTCGCTGCTTTGCCTCTTCGCTCCTTTACCGCTGTGGGCCCTACCCATGGCGATGGTGCAGTTGGAGAGTGTATTCCTCGAGGGAGTGTTCCTGGAGAGCGCATTCCTGGAGAGCGCATTCCCGGAGAGCGCATTCCCGGAGAGCGCATTCCCGGAGAGCGCGTTCCCGGAGAGCGCGTTCCCGGAGAGCGCGTTCCTGGAGAGCGCGTTCCTGGAGAGCGCGTTCCTGGAGCGGCTCTTGCGCGAGGGGCGGTGGGCGCGCCGCTTGTAGAAGCTGTTGATGGCGAAGCTGCTGCTCACCGTGTTAACGATAACGTCGATCTTCTTCAAGTCGCCCGTCCGAAAGAGGAAGTTAATTCGATTCTCCTGGATGTAAAAGAAAAGCTCCTTCGTATACACAAAATAGCTCACCTTCTTCAGGGCAGGCAACTGGAAGAAGTCCTGGTAGGAGAGGAAGTACCGGAATGGCTCCTTCAACACAGTGTATTTGCTCAAAATCTGGTGAATCTTAATATAACTCACTATGTTTAAGTGGTTCCTATTTGCGCTGCTAAAGAAGTCCAGCTGGTTTCTGTTCCTCTGCATGTAGACTAGCTCGACGCAAAAGCGAAGGACCCTCTGCAGCAGCGTATTCACGGTCAGCAGACACAAGAGGAAGAATACCAAATGTCCAAAGAAAAACAAGTTAACCACTTGAGCGATGCTTAGTAAAAAATTAAAGAAAAAGGATAGCCTCCTCCTCTTCTTCAAATTCATCTTCAAATTCCCCATGAATAGCTTGTTTTCATTTGAGAGGTCCTTCTTCCTCTTCTTTTTTATTTTATATAAAACGTTATAATATACCAAGCTGAGCATGTTAATGTAAATGCTGAAGTAGTATGAGAGCAACTTTGTTACATTAATGTTTTTATATTCCTCTGTGCAGTTGAATGCCACTGTTTTTTTCCCCTCGTCTTTTCTCCTATATATGCGGAAGACATTGTCTGCGTTATTTATGTTTATTTTTTCTATGAGACTGATTAGGGACTGCAGGATCAATGCCACGGAGAAGAGCAGTGAAAGGACCAGCTGGAATGTTAGCACGTACACTCCTATGCAGAGCCGCTTTCCCTTGAGGAGGACGTAGCACAGGTCCCCCCAGCACCTTCGCAGCAGCGCGGGCAAGCACCTCCGCCGTTTCCTCCCCCCCTTTTTCGTGTCGTTCTGGGAGGAGCGGTTGGTGGAGCGGTTGGCCGAGCGGTTCGCGGAGCGGTTGGCGGAGCGATTTGCGGAGCGGCTTTTCGAGTCGCGCTTCGAATCGCGCTTTGAATCCCTCTTTGAGTCGCGCTTTGAGTCCCTTTTTGAGTCCCTTTTTGAGTCCCTTTTTGAGTCCCGCTTGGAATCCCGCTTGGAATCCCCCTTTGAGTCTCTTTTTGAGTCCCTCTTCGAAGCGCGCGCCCCCCGGCGGCGGCCCGCGTCCATCAAAATGAGGTCCCCCTTCTGGTTGTTAAACAAAACCGAATTCAGCGAGGCATTGTCGTCGATAACGAGGTTCTCCAGCTCGCGGCTCTTTATGTTGCTGCTGTAGAGGTAGTTCCCATTTTGGCAGAAGTCCTCGTCTGCTCCCGCTCGGCTGACGGCGCTCACCCCGCTCACGGCCACCAAGTCGCACGTGTCTACCACGCCCGTCACGTGGTCCACGCCGCAGAGGTCCACGACGTCGCTCGCGTCGCTCGTGCGGCTGATAGCGCTCACACCGGAGGCGCCCCTCACGCCGCTTACGCCGCTACGGCAGCTACCACCGCTTCGATCGCTTCTAACACTGCAGGCGTCCTCGTCGTAGTCCCGCTTGGCCATGTCCCAGCTGACGCTGCGCTTGAGCATGCTGAGGTGGTTATCCTCGCTCAGCATGTTATCCTGGTAGGAGCTATTATAATCATTCAGCAGGTGCATGATGTATCGCTCGTTGCCCATAATGTCGTCTCTATCTCCAATGAGCGAGCTCTCATTCGACCCCTCAAACAGGTTAAGCAAGTCTCCCTTCTCCTGAACTTTGGTGTATAGTTCCTCCTCTGCTAGGGTGTCCTTCCAACTACGTCTGCGCATCTTCATGAGGCTCCTCTTCTTCTTCTTCTTGCTCCGGTGCCCCTTCCCCAGAGCACTATCATCGTTCAAGATGTAATAGAACTCCCGAAAGGCCTTCTTCACATGAGCAATGAGAGACGTGGGGCTCCCAATAATGTTAAAGGAGATTAGTAAATTTGAGACATTCACAATGGTCTGGTTGAAATAAAAATTGAGCAGGAAATTAGACAGCAGGGTGTAGTTGGTGAAGATATGGATGTTCGAGAGACTCTTCAGACAGATGTTGCAGTTGGAGATGTCCCCCAGTTTGTTATAGGCACTGATGTACTCCTTGTAAAACAGATTGCTCACGTGGCTGTTCAGTTCCTTTTTGTATTCTGACTGGAAGTTCAGCAGGATGTTTATCTTATCGATGCTGATGTACTGCACGTAGACGTACTTGTTGCTGCTCGTCTCGTCATCAGCGGCCGGGCCGGCTGCTACACGGTCAGCAGCTACACGGTCAGCAGCTACATGCCCAACCGCCACCCCGCTCACCTCCCGCTCGGCGGTCCTCTCCACCGTCTCGAACGGGTCCTGCGACGACTGGTAGCTGTCCTTCAGCTCGCTCCTCAGTTGCCGCGCCTGCGCGGGGGTCACGTTGGCGCCGATGTTAGCGCCGATGTTAGCGGTCATGTTAGTGGCGATGTTTGCGGTCATGCTCGCGGACATGTTAGTGGCCCCATCAGCAGCCCTACTAGCCGCCCTGCTTACCGCCCCGCTAGCCACCCTGCTAACCACCACCGCCTCATCCCCCGAGGCCTCCCCCCGCTTGCCATAACTGCCGAACGTCTTGTAAAAATAAAACAGAATGGTGATGGAGTTGATATCCGCGTTTATTACAATCGGCTTGATGCTCAGGAGGAAGTATTTAATGAAAAGCGTTTCGCACTTCCTCATGTATTGGAAGTTACACACGAGGAATTCCGTGCTGGAGGCAGCGTCGTAGAAGTTGCTTAAGTTGCTTAGCTTCTCCCCAGTTCGACTGTACACTTGCATGGACGACCCGGAAGAGGTGGACGAAGCACCCGATGCGGAAGAAGCGTTGGATGCAGAGGACGCGTTTTCGCTCCTCCCACGATGCTTTTTTTTTAAAAACAAATTTCGCTTAATCTCCAACTCATTCATAAAGAAACGCAAGTTGCTGCTCTTCATATTAACGTCATTATTGATATACAGAATGGCGTAGGCACTCAGGTACTTATACACTACATAGCAAAGGACGTCGTCGATCTTCACATCCACGTTGAAATAATCTATGTCTTCCATGTAGGCCTTCTTCACCACCAGGTTGTTGAGCTCCATCGAAATGATGTAATCCGAGCTGGGCTCGAAGAGACTCACTTTGATTCCCTTCAGCATTAGGTGTACGTTGGTCAGCACCTTTCTCGCTTTGTTCTTTTCCTCCCCCCGGTCATCCGCACGGTTATCTCCGCCATCTCGGTAGCTGCCATCTGCACGGTCATCTCCGCTCCCATCTCCACCGCTAACCCCGCTGTGCTCGCTCGGATCGCCCGGATCGCCCGCCAACTTGCCTTCCCCCCGGGCGCTCGCCCCCTCCGGGTCCTCCCCGCCCTCCATGTAGCTGCTCATGAGGAAGTTCAAGTCATCTCGCCGCTTGCGCCTGCCCCCCCCGCTGCCCTTGAGGAAGGTGGGGTATATCTTCTTCAGCCCCTTCAGCTTCTTCTGGTTCTTCTTTATCTTCTTCAGTATGTAGTCGCTCAGCTTCCTTTTCAGTTTTTTCTTTTTTTTTTTCTTTTTACTTTTCTTCTTCGCCTGCAGGTTCGCTTGCAGGTTCGCCTCCCGACTGGGCGCCTCCCCCTCCTTGCCTAGGTACGTGTCCAGGTAGCTCTTGGGCCGGGCCCTCCGCGCGGCGTCATCGTCTAAGCGGTCATCATCATAAGCGGCGTCATCATCATAAGCGGCGTCATCATCATAAGCGGCGTCATCATCGTGAGCGGCATCATCTTCGTCATCCTCGCCATTTTCCTCTTCGTCGCCGCCGTCACCGCGCGCCCCCCCCTTCACCGGCTGCTTCTTCTGGCCCGCCAAGCCCTTCTTCATCCTCTTCGTGTAGTTCTCGTAAAAAAATCGGTTGATGTACTTTTTGGACGAGAACTTCCTGTTTTTGGAGGAGGCCTTCTTCACCGGGGGGCACTTCTTGTCTTCCCCGATGGCTTCCCCGTTGGCTTCTCCCCCATTTGCCGCTTCTTCCCCCCCACTTGCCGCTTCCCCGGCGATGTCCATATTTTTGAGGAGGAAAAAGGACGCGATGCTGAAGTACTTGTTTTTCTTCTTCTTTTTCTTCTTCCGGTTTTTCTTCCTCATGTAGACGATGTTGAATCTCTTTTTGTGGAGGAAGGTCAGCGTCTTCTTCTTCTTCTTCACTTCGTCGTCTCTTTTTACTTTTCGTGTGCCTTGGCTGGTCTTCTTTTCTTTGGCGGACTGCACGTTGCTGTGTAGATGCATCTTCTTATGCACCTTGCTCTTCCTCTTAAAGCGACTAAAGCCTTTCCTCTTGGAAGTGTAAGAGGAAGGCATGCCCAGGGAGTGAATGCCCCCCGCTGCTCCTCCCGCTTTCCCATCATTGGAGAGTTCCTCCAGGCAAAACACTCTCTTTCCATTTTCTATTTTCGTCACCACGTTAATCTTCCTCTTATGATTCAACACGATATTGTTGTGCTCCTTCACAATGTTAACGTTGCAAGAAAAAACAAACACCTCATTCTGCTGGCAAATGAGAAAGCACTTCACAACTTTGGGCTTGGATACGTCGGACCACCCGAAGATCTCTCGGCCAAACGGCTTCAACATGTTAACTATTTTCTTCTTGGTCTTTCGTTGGTAATATATTAGGTGGTACTTGGTCAGATTGCAGATGATCGTGTCCGGGCTCTTCTCGATCGAGACGGTTATTTCCACGTTCGTGTCTCGGTTCAGCGCGATGTTCACTTCGGTGATGACGCTTTCTTCGCGGTACTCGTGGGGGGGGCGGTAGTCCGGCCAGCCGCCATTCGCAGGGGTGCCGCAAATGGCCGCTTTACCGCCGCACGAGCCGACCTCGATGACGAAGTTCTCGCAGGACGCCGCGCTGCGCCCCGAGCGCGCGTCGCTCTCCCGGGGGTCGCCGCCCACCAGCAGGACGGTATCTGCCGCCGGGTCGTTCCTCTCGCTGGGGCTGAAGGTGCACTCCACTCTGCTAATCGCCTTGTGGTAGATCTTCAAATTCCCAACCTTTTCAATGTCCACTGGGCTGGTAAAAAACAGGTTGTGGAGGTCCTCCCGTCGCTCGGAGAATCGCCCGGACTTCTCCCCATTCGTGGAGGACACGTTCCTCGATTTTATAATTTTCTTCTTCAAATAGTTGTTAAACAGATTAGTAACTTCGTGCTCGCTGTGCATGCACTCGTAGCTGCCCCTCCTGCGCAGGAACTGCTCATCCCGCATGCACGCGTTGATGTCCGTGTAGGAGAACTTGAGCAGGCACTTGTTCGTGTTTACGGGGTGGTAGTAAAACGACTCGTAGGGCTTTATCCGCACCACTCGCCCGGGGTAAGCGGGGTAAGCGGCATTGGCGGCATTGGCGGCGTTTATCCCGCTTCCTAACCCGCTAACCTGGCCGCTCCCCCCGCTCGACGCCTCGCTGGCCTCGCTGGGGGCTATGGTGATGCGCTCGGCCAGGCGCTCCGCGGAGTGCAGGGCCCGCTTGCTGTTCATGCCCTCCATGGAGAAGGAGTAATTGTGGGGGAACTTCAAATTCAGGTTCTTCTTCTCCTTCTTCCGCATCTTAAACTCCTTGCTCACCTCCTCCACGTACAGCCACCGATTGGTCTTGTTAACGATGGTGTATCTATTATTCAGCGTCACCGTCTTGGTGTTGAAAAACCTCCCATTGAGGGTTATGCTCATCGAGAGGAAGATATTCTCCTCCTTATTCTTGCTAGTCAAAATGATCTTTTTGTTCAGGCAGACCTCGTGGATTTTTATTTTCTTAGAAAGGAACGTCTGGTTGTTACTCACAATTTCAAAAACGACTTTGCCATTTTGCGTGTCTCCAAAGAACATCCCAGAGTTGCTCCTAATCATTTGAGCATTACCACCAAGGGACTTCACAACCAAGTCGTTGCACAAATTGTTTTGAAAGTAAAAGGCGGAATAAATGAGCAGCTGAGAGACGTTGCTATCCACCAGGTGCTTCAAATTGTTCTCATCATAATTGGCATTTGTGAAGTTACTTTTCTTTCGGAGAGTTAAATTTAGGAAAAAGTATTTGGGGATTTCTCTGCACATCTTCGCATAGTCCTTCTTAGCCAAATATACATATTTTTTTCTCCCTGCAGATTGCGACTTGCTCCTTCTGCAGAGTAGCGAGCTCAGTTTGAACCTCCTCTTCTTATAAATCACGTTATTCTCGTTATCGTTGATATACCCAATGTACATTTGGACGAGGGAGGTCTTATCCTCATAGGTATTTCTCATCGGCTGTATTTCAATTTTTCTAGAAAAATAATTATACACGTATTTGTCCCTTTGCACCACGTAGAACAGTTTGATGTAGGAGGGAATAACATCCAAGTAGTTCACAGACTTAGCAGAGATCACGTCCCTCTTGATCCTCTTCACTTTCTTTGCAACGCTGTTAATAATGTATCTCTCACAGTAGCCCATTTTTATTTCTTCAAATAACATGTTGTGCACTTCAAAAATGTAATTTATTAAAATGCCAAATGCGTACACTTTATTTACTTCCAAATTCTTCTGCTCGCAGATGACTGTGTTGCTGTAGTTGCACTGCTTCTGGGCGGTGAACACAATCTTTTGGTTTTGGTTTTTCTCCTCCCCCCGGCTGCTTCGCGGGTGGGCGCCTTCTCCCGCCTGCGCGATGCCACCGCTCACACCGCTCACACCGCTCTCACCGCTGCCACAGCTGGCTCCACTTTCCACACTCCCGACGCTGCGGGGCGCCCCCTCCCGCGGCAGGGACCGCCCGAACGCTACCTCGCTATTGCGCAGGCGCTTCCGCCCCGCGGGGCCCCGCCCCAGGTCGTACAGCAGCATGCTCCCCATCGTGGAGCTCCTTCGCTCCTTACCGATGAGCAGGCTGCTCGTCCTGCGCCTGGGCCGGTCAAGCCGCCCGATCGAGGTCCCTTTGACGCTTCCCTTGAGGCTCCCCTTGAGGCTTCCTTTTACACTCCCCTTGGCACTCCCTCTAACGCTCCCTTTCGCACCCCCCCCCTCGTTCTCATAATTGCTCATGATCGCCATCAGGGTCTTCCCCTCGCAGAGGGAGTCCCTCCTGGAGGGGCCACTCCTGCAGCTTCCCTCGAGCGGCCCCGAGCCGCCGCCGGGGGTGGCCGCCTTCGCAGCCAAGTCTCCGTCCGCAGAAGCGGCTATATTGGCGGCTTCCCCTCCCTTTGCTGCTTCCACCCCCCTCACTGCTTGCGCTGCCGCTGCCGCTGCCGCTGGCGCCTCCGCTCCCGCTTCGGCTTCCGCCCCCCTCCTGTCGTAGCAAATGACCTTCATGGCCCGCAGCTTCAGCGTGTGCGCGTACAAATTGTACTTCAAAAAATCGAAGGAGTGCCTGCACACGATCTCCTTAATGGAGGAGTTCCCCAGCAGCTTCTTCGCCCCACTCTTAATTAAAAAATTAAACACATCAAAATAAGACTTTCTCCTTTGCACATACCTGTGCATGTAAAAGTCGTAAAATTCTTTTTTTACGATGTAGACGTAATTAATATTTTTGAGGTTGTAACTTTGGCTGTTTTCGTTGAGGTACTTTTCCAGCCTCTTCAGAATTTTGCTCATTTTGCTCTTGTTCAATAGGGTTCCTGTTTTGCGGTTCTTTCGGGGGGTCACCACTCCAATGGGGCTATTCCTCTGGGGGGGGTTGTTCCCGAAGGGGTGGCCCTCTCTGGCTGCTCCACCTCCTATGGGGGTGCCCTCCTCATAGCAGAAGCTCCCGGAGTGGTTCTTCCTCCTGCGCTTCCTCCTGGCGATGATTTCTTTCTCCACGCAGGAGCTGACGTTGTGGTGGGTTCGCCCGTGGTCGCTCCGCTCTGCGCGGTGGTCGCTCTGCTCTGCGTGGCGGTCGCTCTGCTCTGCGTGGTGGTCGCTCTGCTCTGCGTGGCGGTCGCTCTGCTCTGCGTGGTGGTCGCTCTGCTCTGCGTGGTGGTCGCTCTGCTCTTCGTGGCGGTCATCCCCCTCGTCACCTTTGCAGCTGTCCTTCTCTCCACACAGGTCGGCCCCTTCGCCCGGCCCCTCGCCGCACCGGCTGGTCATGTAATCAAACAGAATCATGATGGGCACGAAGGAGATCAGCGGCAGGTAGTACTTCTCCCTCCTGCCTATAACGGTGACAGCCCCGCCGCTAGTGGCGCCGTGGGTATCCTCCCGCTTGGCCGTCTTAACAGAGTCAACCCCGTTGTGAGTCTGATGCTGCGCTTCACTGAACCTCAGAAAGTAATGCAAAATGGGGTGGAACAAAAGGACAAACTGGCTACTCGTAGTATTATTGACATACAAATTGGAAGAGAAGTAGATCGAAACGATGCCCTTCTCATCTACGTTCGTTTGTATATACAGCTTAATGAATGTCTTAAAGAGTTTATTCCTCACCGTATGCTCATTATAAGTGTCACATGTGAGGTTACACTTCTTGATGGTGATTCTCTTCTTCTTATTCATCCTCTTCAAGTGGTAGACGATTGGAAGGAAACGAATGTCGCAGATGTTTTTGCTCCTTTCTATGTCAACGATTTCGTACACATAATTAAACAGCTTTATAATCACCACCAGCTCGCAGACCTTTCCGTTTTCGTCGTTCAGCAGCCCCCCGTGTTCGTTCTTCCGCAGTTCGTAGAAGAGGAATCGGTTCTTCTGCTGGTTACTTCGCCCGTTGATTTGCGCGTTCTTTTGCCCGCTTCCTTTCCCGCTTCCTTTCCCACTGCTGTGACTTCCGCCCTGCCCTCCTTGCGCATTTGCATGGGGCCCCCCTTGCACCTTGTGCCTTAGCGACTGCTTAAACCGCACGTTGATGGTCAGCCCCGTGTAGTTATATATCTTGGAGGACATGTGCGGGGCGGACATGGACAGCTTCGCGTGCTTCTTCCTCCTCCTGTCCCCCATTCCCAGGGCGCTGCTCAGGGCGAAGTTCGGCACCACGATTCCTCGCTCGTCGTAGAGCAGCGCTCCCCCGCCGGGCGCGCCCCCTGTTAAAGATGCCGCGAAGGTGGGCACGCCGGCCGCCAATGATGCTGCTCCAGCTGCTCCTCCTGCTGCTAACGATGCCAAGGATGCTCCCCCCCCGCTCGTCCCACCCTGGTGATACGCGCCAACGGCCACGGGGCTGCCACTCCCATAGTAGAAGTAATTCAGGAAGGCCAGCGCGTGCTCCACCAGAGACGTCACCAGTTCTACGATTATGTTTTTGCTCTTATTGGCATACACGATGTTAATGATGGAGGTCTCCAATTTTAAATTCAACAGATTTATATTATTCCTTTCGTTTTCAAACGCCAAGAGGATCTCCATTCTTTCCAGCAGGGTATCATAATCGATCTTATAGCTATCGAAAACGTCTACGTTTATGTGTAGATTAAAAAAGCTGTATATGTGTTGGGCGTCCTTCTGCAGGAAGAGCTTCAGATTGGACACGCTCAGCACTATGACTGGCATATTTCGGCTGCTGTTTCCGTTGTAAAAATGGATGCGCAGGTCGTCTAGGTGGTACTCGAAGAGCACCTCGTGCGCCTTTCGGTACAGGTAGAGCAGCGCGCCCTGCACGAGGCTCTTCTGCCCCTCTGAGCCGCCGCCGCTAACCGCGGCGCGATTAGCGGTTTTGGCAGCACCGCTAACCGTGTTGTCCCCCTCGACCCCCGAGCATGCGCCCAAAAAGCACATAAACGTGCTGTGGCACAGCAAGACGTTTTTCAAAATCTCGTGCGAAACGTTGACGATGAGCGGGTCGTTGTGAATGCTAATGATTTCCTTTCCATACGACTGCCCAGTTTCCACCCCACCATCCCCCGCAGACTCCTGCGTCACAGCAGAGAAGTAGCTGTTGAGAGACCTATACTTCGGGTCGTAGTAGTAGGGGAGGAGATTCATATTCTGGTAGCAGCTGCTGGCAGTGCTGGTGTGGTCACTCTCCTCCTGCGCGTCGTCGTGCTTTACTTTTTTCTTGACATTTATTTGAAACCTCAAATCGTTTATGATCGTCTCGTTGCCCTTGTCCTTGGTGCTGAAGCTCAGAATGCATATGCTGCACTGTTTGTTCTTCTTGTGGGTGTAGATGTTTAGGGCCGGCATCACGAGCTTGCTCCCGAGGCTGCGCACCTGGATGGACTTGCTCGCCTCGTCGTGCTCTGCGCGAGGGGGAAGGAAAGGTGGGCGGTCAAAACCAGCAAATGTGAGGCGGTCAAAACCAGCAAATGTGAGGCGGCCAAGCTAAGCCAGCAAATGTAAGGCGGCCAAGCTAAGCCAGCAAAAGCTACGTGCCCACGGCAGGACGCCGCACTTTCGCGCGCATAGCGCCCTCACCGTTGGCCGACTTGCACGACGCGGAGAAGTGCACCTCCAGCACGGGCAGCAGCGACACGTAGGAGTTGCACCGCACGCTCTCGTGGAAGGTGTATTGCGTAATGGTGAACTGATATATGGGCACACAGATTCTGTTGTTCTGCAAAAAGGCGCTGTAGCTGTATTTCACCGGGTGCACATCCACGCTGGCACTCTCCTCCACAGAGTTGCTGTCGTCGGAAAAGGCGTAGGAGGAGATCTTTCTTATCCTTTCAAATTTTTTTCCCAATTTGGAAATCCACCTGTACAAGTTCAGCATGTACAGGTAGTCCACAATCAGTTCTGCGTTCACCAAATGGAGCTGCAGATTTTTTATGTTTTCGTTTTCTTTGCTTTTCCCAATTTGGTACTCTTCCGCATAGGCTTCTTCTTCCTCCTCGGGGTATCCCTCCTCCGGATAGCCGTCCTCCTCCTCCTCCTCTTCTTCTTCGTCATTCTCCGCCTCGTCCTCTTCCTGTTCGCGTTCCCCTTCTTGCTCGTCTTGCCTTTGGTGTGCCCCTTCCATCTGGCAGTGCGCTCCATCTGCCACGCTGACGTTTTGGCTGTCCACTCGCCTCGCCCTCTTCACCTCCCTCGCTTTGTACAGCTCATACTCTGACCTTCTCTTATTTTTCGAGGAGGACTTTCCCTCGGTGCTGTCTTCCCCGCGGCTTCCCCCACCGTTGTGGCTATCCCCCTTCGGCTGGGGCCTCTCCGGGGCGGACTCACTAGGTGGGGGGTTCGTGCCGCTATCCCCCTTGGGGCCGTCCCTTTCGTTCAGCGCGTCCTCTGCGGGGTGATTCCCCTGATTTGTTTCACTCGCGCATAACGCCGATACGGACGCTTCGCCATCTACCACCTCCAAGCAACTCCTATACCGCACGTTCTCCCTTCCCGAGGCTTGCTCCCCCCCCTCCTCTCCGCTACCCACCGTGTGTCCCCCCTCCTCGACAGCCAGCTCCCCACTGCCCACCACCTTCGTCTCTTCACCCCCCGGACTGTTCTCCACAGTAAAAGTGAAATAATTTGTGTTCAAATTATTGTAGTAGCTGGTGTGGACGAAGTCGACGCTGGTGCTGTGCTTCTTCTTCAATTTATTTTGATGAGCTTGGTTGGGGTTCCTCGCCCCTCTGTCTGAATAGAGATCGTATAACTGCCTATAATTATCCGTTTTAAAGTAGCGCACTCCATCTGATTCTTCCCCCTCTGCTGGCACTCTGAGCCTCCCATCAGTGCCTCTCCCCCCACCGATTGTACTCGCACCAAGTGCACTTCCGCCAAGTCCCCCTGCGGTAACTTTCCCATAAAGCAAACCATTCCTCTTATCCTTCAAATAGGACCCATTCTGTAAAACTTCTGGAGGGCCACCAGCAGCTACCCTATTTCGACACGAATAGGCAAACATAAAGTTCCCATTATTCACTAACTTGAGGAGGCTACTGTAAAAATAAATGCCACCACTACTGTTGGTCCTCTTCATTTCGCTAAGTTTTGAGTTCTTCCTGCTCACCTTACTAGAGACACTTCTCCTTTCCAGATGCGAAATGAAGTTGTTTTTATAGGCCTCGCTCAGCAGACAGTTTAATAAATTTATCTTTTTCATGTTCAGAGCCATAGTGGAGACACAAGCGTCGCTGAATGTGTACAGGAGCACATCCGACAGGTGCACCGATACCATTCGCTTGCTCCTTTTGTAATTATTAAAATGGAACTTTGCCTTTTGCACGAAGACGATCACTTCTTGTTTGTTTCCTCCGGTGGGCTCTTCTCCATGGGGGGGCACATTCGGGGCGCACTCCCTCCCGGTGTGCTCCTCATTGTTGCCGCAGCGGTGGAGGTGGCTTCCATGCCGATTTTTGTAGCTGCCATGCCGATTTTTGTGACTTCCATGCCGATTCTTGTGGCTGCCATACCGGTTACGACGGCTCGTCGTTAGGCTGTCCTTCCTTTCGCGCCTCCTCGCGTCCTCCTCCCAGTCGTCCCTTTGGGGGGGCGCTCGCTGGTGCGGTTCCGTTTGAGCCACCACTTTGAGTGGTTCCTCATGGGTCTCCCCTTTGAGCGGTTCTTCTTGGGTCTCTCCCTTGGGCGGTTCTTCTTGGGTCTCTCCCTTGGGCGGTTCTCCTTGAGTCTCTCCCTTGAGCGGTTCCCTCTCCTCGCTTACCCCCTGCATACTCCGGGTGTGGGAATTCCCCTCCGGGGCGGCGGCGCCGCAGCGTCCTTCCTCGAGAAGGTCCCCGGGCGGGCGCCGCACCTCCTTCGTGGCTACCCCGTCAGCGGTTGTCCCCTCTTCCAAAGCGGCGTCCTGCACGGCCGCTCTGTTCACAGCCGCTTCGCGCACAACCGCTTCGTTCACACCCGCGTCCTGCACTGCCGCTCCCCTTTCCCCCTCCCTCTCTGCCACCGCGTTGTCGAGCAGAATCTGCAGCGTCTTGTAGCTGCGAATATCGATGGTGTTCAAATTGAGATAGCTGCAGTCCTTGTTGCTCCGGAAGCAGTGGCTAATGTAATCAATATAACTCGCATAATGGAAGTAGAAAAAGACAAATTTGAAGAGAGTCTTATCATCCAGGTTAACACTCAAGTGGTGCTTATCCTTACTATGCACGAAGGTTATCTTCTTCTCCCTATTATCATTCGAGTTATAAATAATTTGATCTAGGTAAATTTTTTGTGGCTTCAGGAGGTACCGCCTATTAGCTTCGTTGCTATCTGTGAGGCAGTTCTGCATGTCATCATCGCTTCTATTTTTAATTATGAAAATGGAGGAGTAGAAACTTACTCTTGCTTGTTCTATGGTCGTGATGGCGCTTTCTTCTGTTTCCGCGTGGGGGTCGTCTGCTGGGTCTACTACTACATCCCTCATGGAGGATGACTCTCCGCTTAACTGCCTCTCCACATTTACATCGACGCTGGAATCGATTTGCTCACTTCCTACGTTTTTCCGCTGACTACCGAAGATGTATCTCTCTCGTGCCACTGTCGGACGATCACTCCCCCCTTCACTGCTGGCAGGCTCTCCTTTAACTCGCTGGTCAATCAGCCCTTCATCGACGGGCCTACCATTTGCATTCCACTCACGGCTAAAACTGCAAGAGTTATTACTGGAGCGCATCCTCCTCGCCGTCTCCACATCTGCCAAGTTGTTGCTTCGCAAAAACGCTCGGTAATGCTTCCGATACTTCATGGTCATCTTGCTGTTTTCACACATGGAGGTGTCTTCGTGCGCGGTGCGTTTGTTAGGGCCCTCCTGTTGTTCGCTCGTCTGCTGATGGGGCGGCGGGGGGGTGGTTCCACTGGGGGCTGCGCCCTTGGCGGCCTGGCCGCTCGACACATTCGCTCCACCTTCTGTAGCGGCCTCGTCTGGGCGGGCGCTCCCCTGGGGGGCACCGCCGTTGGCGCGGTTGGCGTGGTTGGCGTTGTTGGAGGCGCCGTTGTCCGCTTTGTTCGCCGCTTTCCTGGACAGCTCCGCGGAGGCGGACGCGCCAGACTCGGAGCCCCCCTCGAGGCGCCTCCGCGGGGGCTGCTGCCTCTGCCGGGGTTCTTCCCCCCCCTCCCGCGGGATGTTCCCCCTGTGGTGCAACTCACTCTGCTCCGAGAGCATGGTCAATCGATCCACGTGACTCCTCAAATGCGTTTTCGTAAAAAAAAAGGAATTCCACCGAATCTTCCTAAGGCGAACGAGCAGAGAGTACTTCTTATTTAAGACCAAATTGACATACACATTGTTGAGCAGCTGGAGATTCATATCAACGAAGTCCTTTTCAGACGCCACATACAACTCCTTGCAGTACTTCTTCCCCAGCAGATAGTAGTAGTATAAGCTTTTATACGTTTTTATTTTTTTTTCTAAATTTACTGTGTTATAATGATAATTCATGTTCATAATTTTGTGAATTTCCCTGATGCTCAGGGTGATGAGCACGTTTTGGTTGCACCTAATGTACATTTTGCTTTGGGACGTGTCGAATTTTTTATATACAAATAGGGTCAGTGCTGGCTCGCGTATGAACTCTCGAAGGTGCTCCTGCTCCGCTTTGTCCGCTCTGTTCGCTTCGTCCTGCTTTGCGAGGCGCCCGTTGGGGGGGCCTGCCTTTTGCGCGTCACTCTGTTTGGGGGTCTCCCCCGTTGGGGCGTTCTTAGCGCCGTTTTTCGCGGCATCCTTAGCGGTGTCTTTGGCGTCCCCTTTTGCCGCTTCCCCCTTCGCCGCCTCCCCCTTCACAGCCGCGGAGCCGCTGCCCAAATGCCCGTTGAACAGGTACGCTTTGCTTTTCCGCTTGCCCCTTCTGAACACGTCCCTTTTGTACCCCGCGCCCTCGCCCAGGAGGTGCCGCCCCTGGTGCTGCCTCGGCTGATGATGCCTCGGCTGCTGCGCCCTCCCCTGCTGGGGGAACAGCTCCAGGAGGGGGTACTTCCTCCCCTTGTAGACGAAGTTCACCCCCGCGTCGCTGAAGCGGATGTGATACGCGAAATCATTGTTTATGTAATTCTTCACATGGTACTCGAACGTGTCTACGGTGAGCTGCAGAGACTTCGTCGTCTTTTCGTGGCTGAACAAAGTCAGGTTAACCTTCCCGATGGACACTCTGAAGCTGCAGCTGACGGAGAGGTTCCCACTGCCCCGTCCCCTGCGCGCACTTCTACCATTGCCATTGCCATTGCCGCGAGCACTTCTCCCATTGGAGCCGCTGCTCCCACTGCTGCCGCAACTTATGCTGCCAGTTCCCTCCTGCCTGGCTCCACCGGAAGAGGAGCTACTCTCAACGGAGTGCGCACCCCCCACGTATGTCTCCACTGATGCCTCCTCCGCTGATGCCTCCTCTACAGATGCCCCCCCCACGGATGCCCCCCCCACGTGCTTCCTCAAACTAGATATCACCTGGAAGCTATGTGTGTACTCGAACTTTTCAATAAAATCTTTGTCGTGCTTTTCCTTCTTCTTCTTCTTCATTAACTCCCTCTTGTAGATCAGAATGTCTTTCACATCTGGGATGTTTAGCCACTCCTCCAGGTAAAGCCCATTTACAAAGCAGCCATAAATTGAATAGTACGTCACCAAATCGGAGAGGTAGCTCAGTTGCTTAAAGGAGAGTCTCACGTTCAGTCGGTCCACATGAATTTCAAAAGTCATGTATTCATTTTCTTTCACATTTAGGTTCTCCTCCAGGATGTCCACCTGCTCTACGTGAGTGCATTTCCCTCCGTCTTTGATTCTGTAGTAGAGGCTTTTATGGCTATATTTTGACCTCCTCTTTGGTTTTTTTTTTCCGTGGGGTGGATCTCCACTTGGGGGTTGTTGCGCTTCCCCGGCGGGCGCATTCGCTTCGCTGCTCGGTGGGGGCGCCTCCGCCTCGTCCGCATCGTCCGCTTCGTCCATCAAGTTTGCCTCATCCGCTGCATTCGCTTCGTTTGCTTCTTCCGCTTCTTCCCCTTCTCCCACTTCCTCCCCCCTTCGGCGCCGCTTCCCCCCCCGGGCGACGGGGCGCAACCCGCCGAAGGGCGTCTCGCCGCTGCTGCCGCACACCTCCGCGTTGAGCTCCGCGTTGAACTCCGCGTAGAGCTTTTTATTTCGAGCCGCCAGCTCCTCCCTCTCAGGAAAAATGTGCCTAAATAGGGACCTCTCCTTCTTCACCTCCTTACACTGATAAAGGTACCTATCGCAATGAGGGCACGTAATGTCAAAGAAATTTTTTTTCTTAAAAATAAATTTGGCGTTTCGATAGGAATACTCGGTACAATTGCCTATGTAAAAATTGGTGCTCAAAACAAGGAGAGGAATTTCTGAAATGATATATTTTTTCGTGTGCAGATCGTTGCAGATATCTTTTATCTTGTTATACATCTCCACCTCGTTGATGTTCCTTTTATTTTTCTTTTTCTTCTCTTCCTTTTTTATAACTTTCTTAAGTAGGTACTTGGCCTTCTCATCCTCCATGTAAAAAAGCACATCACTAAAGGAAAAATTTTTGCTTATCTTGTTCGAGCTGTTTTGGCTCTTCACAGAAGAGACATTCTTAACGGACAAGCCGACGATGTTTTTTTTCTTTTCCGCACTCTCCAAAATGATTTCTAAATTTTCAATATCTATTGACATATTATTATATAGCTCGTACAGCAGGTAATTGATCCCTTTATTTATTTTATGATTGAGGTCATCCTCGTTGTTATTGATGTCCTCTATCTTTAGGTTGTTTTTCTTGGCCTCCTTGATTCCGTTTATTTCCTCGTCGATGTTAAAGTCGTTGAAGTTTTTCTCCTTCACCACGATCACCACGTCGCTGATTTTGAGGCTCGCCTTCTGGAACAGGTACAGCAGGGGGATCTGCAGGGGGGGGGCCATTAGAAAAGTGGAAGAAAAAAAAAAAAAAAAAAAAAAAAAAGACCATCTGTGCAGCGGAGTGTACACAGCGTAGAGCTTTTCCTCGCTGCGCACTTCACACCGCTTGCCCACACCTGCAGGTCCAGCGAGCGGATGTACCCATATTTGATCGTGTAGGGCAAATACAAAATGTCAAAGAAGTTCCGCTTGATCTTCACATTCTGCAGGTGCACCTTCCCTCTGATCAGCGACGTCTGCAGCTGCTTCTCTTCTATGTTTTCAAAAAAGGACGAGAGTAAAAAGTTCACGATGCTTTTGTACAGTGCCTTAATCATTGTTCGCAGCGGGGGGGGCTAGACAGAAAGGAAGGGGCAGCTGTGTCTACCTGTGTGGGGGGGTACTCTACGTGTGCGTCATGCGCATCTTTCTCCGGCAAGCGTGGGAAAGAGAGAAAAAAAAAGCCTCTCAAATAGGAAAGCGCCAGAAATGAGAAAGCCCCTCTTTTCCCTCTTTCATAACTATTTTGCACAAAAAAAAAAAAAAAAATGGGGAAGTGGGAGCGACGGCTAACTCGCTACACCGAACGGGTGCCGCAAACCTAAGTGACTTCTCTCCAGACGCACATCTACGTTGTGCGTGGGGGCCTCTGCAACGAATCAGCTTGCTGCATCCCCGCCGGTGCACCCACTAATTAAAAAGAATGCACAAAAAAAAAAAAAAAAAAAAAGGCGCGCAACTGTAGGTCGATGCGCACATGCATAATATAGTATGCTCATATGTACACACACACATGTGTGCTCGCGCCTGAAAATGGCCAAGCAGAACAAGGCGACTGTTCCGTGGGGCGCACCGGAAAAAAACGCCGCATGGCCGTGCCAACGTGCACATAAGCACGCAACGCAAAAAAATGAGTCGCCCCCTCCGCCGCGAAATCCACAAGAAGTCCGCGTGGGAAGCGGGCGGCACGCCAACTGCGGAAATTTAAAAAGGGCCCACGCAGCGCCGGCAAAGGGAACTGGGAGGAGCCGGGAAAATGATAAAGCGGTGAACGTTCAAATGGTGAAGAGTTCAAACGGCGAGGGGGCGAGCCAAATGGACCAGCAAAATGGCCAGCAAAATGGCCAGGGCAAACGGCCAAGTGGCGAAGCGGAAAATAAAAAATCAAAACCGAAAAAAGCGGCCAAGTCCCTCCGCCCCTATTTAAAGCGACTTGCAAATTTTTTGGAGTATCACGAAATGGGCAACTTTTCAGTCGTTGGCCAGAAGGGGGGGGGGAATAATAATCACAAGGGGGGCGCGCCGCCGTATGTGCGGTTTTGGCCAGGGCGTTCACCTAAACGTTCGCCTAACGCTCGCCTAACGTTCGCCTAACGTTTGCCTAACTTCGCCTAAGCATTCGCTAACCCTTCGCCTAACCCTTTGCAGAGGTCGGCAGAGGTCGGCGGGGGCTAGCCTCGCGATGGCAGGCTGGCGCCCCTCCCCCACATGCAGGACGTATGCTTCTGTACACGTACGCGGGCGTACCTGCACAAGCGCGCATACGCGTGGCGGGATGTAGAAAACGGGCGTCCCGTTCTAACTCTTAACAAGTGGCATCTTCTTAAAATTGCTACGCAGCTGGGCGCGCGGCTGAGCGGCTGAACGTGCGCAGGGTTTACGTCGTCACCAAAAAGGGGGGCAAACGATAGAAAGGCTAATATAACGTAGCCGCAATGAAACGAAGCGCGGCGAAGGCGCAACGAAACGAAACGTAACGAAACGCTACGAAGCGCTACGAAGCGCTACGAAGCGCTGCAAAAAAACGCAGACCATGTACATCGCTATGGCGCGAAATTGGGGGAAATAAATCGTTCCGTGAATTTTTTTTTTTTTTTTTTTTTTCCCATCTGTACATTGTAATACTAATACGGGGAGAATATATGTGAACACCCGAAAGGTGGGGAAAAAAAAAAAAAAAATATCGATGGAGAGAAAGTGAACGGACTACGTATACACATCGACACGCTTCAATTTTTGCTACTATGGACACGGTCGCCTCTGTACATTTAACCTTCTACTCGCGGAGTACAAACGGCATATTCGCGTCGGCCACTGCGACTGACCAATATATGTAGACGCGCTGGCGGGCGGCGCGCCTGTTTTTTTTTTTTTTTGCCACTTCGTCTTCGCAGCTGAAGGGGAGGGGGGGAAACGCGCAATGCAAATATGCGTGCATAACGGATACGCGCGCCAACGGACGCCTAAATATACACAGGGAGTACTCCTGCCGGTAGGCGCGCATACCTGCAGTGTGCGCATGTGCACCCCTCCCCCCCTTCGACGTGGGCGGCGCCACACCCCCGCACGCAGAAAAGTCTTCGAATCTTCGCCTCGGTGGAATAAACAAAATGGGGCGCCTTTTTCGCCATTCACAAAATGGAGGGTGTAAAAATGGGCACGCGATAAAGAGGTGTCCAGCTGACGTTTTATCTCCTCCTCCTTTTACTCCTTTGCTTTGCTTTGCTTTTTTTTTTTTTTTTTTTTAACTCTCCGCGCTGCGACAACGGAGAACGCGGCGGTCATTTTTTCATTTTTGACTCTTCCCGTTTGTGCCATTCGCCAGACAGCTTCGCCCTAACCAGTCGCAGGGATGGATGCCCCCACGGGGCAGACATACACCACGCATTCTTCTCTGCACGGGGAAAAAAAAAAAAATAATAAAATAAATAAATCAAACGTGTTGGGGGAAAAACGCGCGTCCAGCAAAACAGCGTGGCGGTAATACCCGGGAGGGGCCACACCGGAAATAAAACGGCTGACCACGCCGCCGACCACGCCGCTAGCCATGGCACCCGTCTGCTCTCACCCACCTGCTGCAGTTGTCCACCACGAAGCTGCGAAACCGGGGAATGAAAAAGAAGTCGCCCCTTTCGAAGCACCTCTCCTGGCTGCCCAGGACGATTTTAATCCTCTCCCCGGCGTCTACGTACCCCACCTGGAAAAAAAAAAAAGAAAAAAAAAAAAGAAAAAAAAAAAAGGTATCAAAAGGTATCAAAAGGCATCAAAAGGCATCAAAAGGTATCAAAAGGCAACAAAAGGCAACAAAAGGCATCCAAAGGAAAAGGCAAAATGATTGAACGCACAGTGACGAGGCGCTCGCAGCAAAAAGACAAAATGGTGGAAAAAAAAAGGCCTCCGAATGGGAGCCTACCAAGTTGTGGTGGAGGCTGCTCGAGCTGTATTTTTCTCGCGGGGTCATCCGGACGCTGTACAGGCTGAGGTCCACCTTGACGTCGCCAAACAGGTTCTGGGAGGGGAAAAAAAAAAAAATAAATAAAATAACACAGCACAGCACAGCGCAACATAACGATCAATAGCACTCACTAGCTGCCATCCCTGCTGCGCTTCTCCCTTTTTCGCTCCCCTGATGGGGGCGCTTACCTTCTGGACGAGGGGCAGACTTCCGCTCGGGGGAAAAGCCTCCTTGAGATGTGGACTGCCTGCAAAAAAAAAAAACATATACAATGGAGCGTCTTCATACAAAGGGCATGTTCATACAAAGGGCATGTTCACACGAAGGGCATGTCCACAGAGCGACACGTGTGCACATTCGGCAAAGCCAACTCTCCCCGAGTGACAAAAAAAAAAAAAAAAAAAAAAAAAAGGACGCCTGCAATTATGTCGTCCATCGAGGGGTAGAACATACCTGTGATAATGCAGCTGTTAAGGCTGAGCAGCTGGGGGATCTTCACTTCGTGCAATATGTCCGCCGCTTCACCCATCGCGTCGGCCCCCCCCGTTTTGCTCCTCCTCTGCTTCCTTCTATCCACATCAAAATGAACAACTTTTACGCGGAGGGATTTCTTCAAAACGGTCTTATAATCCCTACTGGACTTCACACACAGTGCTGTCCCATTCTTCTCCTCCCCCTGTAGATGAGTATCTGTACGGCTACAAGACGGCACTTCATTTGATGAGTCCTTCCGCACATCTGCCATTTCGGTTCCTCCTTCAACGGGAACCATCTTTATCTTTTTATTCCTCTCAGATTTTCCCCCCTCATCATTTCTTTCCTCTTTCATATGATTTAACTTTGCTCCGTCATTCTGTGGAGTTGTCACAGGTACGTCCGCTTCGTCCTCCCCTGCTGTGCTCCCACTCTTCGCCTCATTTGCAGTCGACTGAACTTTCCGCTTCGTGTATTCCTCCACCTCACAAAGGTTAGAAGAAATGACTTCGTTTGTTTTCACATCGTCCGCCTCATCCTTACCCTGTTGATGGTACTGAGGCTGCTCTCCAAAAAGGGGCTTCCCCTCACTGTCAGCAGGACTCTCCTCCACGAGCAGATCGCCACTCGGAGGTAACTCCTTTTCGTCATGTTCAACTGTACAGCTAATCTCCTCCGATGCAACCTTACCATCGGCCTCCTCACCGCTCGTGCTACCAACTTCGTCTGTCCTCAAAATGGTCGCCACTTTCGGTCCATTTAGCTCCTCATCGCAGGCGGTGTTTTCGCTGCTCTGCGGCTCCCCCGATGTCTGCTCCTTCTGCGTTTCTTCCTGCTTCGATTGCTTCTTCTCCTTCCTCCCCTCCTTCCCCCCCTTAGTTATGTCCTTCTTCGCGCCTTTCCCCCCGGGCGCGCCCCGCCTGGCCTTCTTCTCCCCCTTCGACGCTTTGACCTTCCCCCCGGTGGACAGAAAATCCAAATTGAACAGAGACAACTCTTTGTACATCTGATCGATTCTTCTTTCCTTTATTTTCCTTTTCACATCTTTTTTCCTCTTCTCCTCCGTTTTGCTCTTCTCGGAGACTTTTTTTTTCGTCGCGCCCTTCGCCTCTTCGTCTTCCCCTTCGATTGCGCTCTCTTTGGTCCCCTCCTCCAAGCCTTCCTCAGTCGCAACCAGCTGGTCAGCCGCTTCGACGGGTGGCAGCTCGATTGGGGGCTCCTCCCTTGGTGCTTCTTCCTTTGGTGCTTCTTCAACTGGTAGCTCTTCAACTGGTAGCTCTTCAACCGGTGGCTCTTCAATTGGTGCTTCTTCCTTTGGCGCCTCTTTCCCTGGTACCTCTTCAACTGGTAGCTCTTCAGTTGGCGCCTCCATCCCTGGTGCCTCTTCCACACCGGCGACCTCCTCATCGAAACGCCAGCTGCTCGCATCGTGAAACAGGTTGTCCTCATTCTCCTCCGCGTTGTGGTTCTCCCCCGAGTTGTGATCCTCCCCCACGGTGTGATTCCCCTCCGAGCTGTCCCCCTCCCGCTTCTCAACACCTTTGGCCGCTTTTTTCCTTCTCCTCTTCTTAATATAATTAACAATGTTGATGAACTTCCTTTTCCGCCTTCTCCTGGAAACGTTGTAGCTTCTGCTGGAGAGTCGAGCGCCCACTCGCTCGGAGTCGTCCTCCCCCTCCTCCGCGACCTCCTCCACGACCTCCTCTGCATTAGCGTCCCTCTCAAGTGCCCCTTTCTGCTCACTCCTGCGCCTCTTCCTGCTTTGGCCTCCCCCCCGATTATCACTCACGTGTGTCTTCACTCGGCCATCCGCCTGACCATCCGTGTGGAAACCAGCCAACCCATCACCCGAAGCGTCATCCACAGAGTCACTCCCCCGACGATGCCCACCCTCCTCATCATCAGCACTCAAAGGGTACATCATATCCCTCAGATTCAGCGTCTTATATTTTATTGGCCCAATAATGTGAGGAGACAAATCCCCCAAGTTAGTACATTCGCTAAATCCGACGACGTCAATTTCCCCTGTGTGTGGGTTCCTCTTGGTGAGTTCCCTTTCTCCAATCCAATAGCGTAATGTTTTAATTCGGTTTCTTCTTGGGTACCTTCTACATTTACCTTTTGAATCCGTCTGACTCACTCCCCATTTGTTTTGTCCTTCGTCCTCCCCTTCCTCGTCCTTCTCCTTCATCCTCTTCAGTTTTTTTTTTACTAAAATGACCTCTACGCTTTTTTTTCTGGGGGTTCTGTTGGTGTTCCTCGAAAAATCCAGGGGGAACTCCGTTTGGCATTCCGTGTCCTTCCTCTCTTCCTCCAGTTTCGTTGGGCTCTCGAACAGGGACCCTCCTCCGGGGGGGGTCTCCTCAACCGCAGGGTCCATCCCTACACCGATTGCTACACCCGCTGTGCCACCGCCAACGTCGTCATCCAAATCCGACAGATTCAGCTTCGACCCCATGGGGAAATCCTCTCCGTCGTGGGGATCATCCTCGAAGAGGTCACGCCCCCTTACATCCTCCTCCCCCCCATCGCAATCATAGTAACAATCATTCGCGTGCACCGAATCTAGCAGATCGAAGGCCTGCTCACCGTCCTCATTATTCATGCCTATTTGGCTAGTCACATCTGCCTTCAGTTTCGCCAGGAAGCTTTTAATTTCTCCATCGTCTTCATCAACAGGTTCTTCATTTCCCCCCTGTGCATCTTCCATCCCGTCTACATCTAACGGACCCTCGTCTTCCTTCAAGCCGTTACTATGATACATGAAGATATCCTTTATGAGTAAATTTTTCGAGAGACCAAAATCGCATTTTTTTAGCGTCTTTAAATCGTGCATCTTCAGGTTGTACAAATCGCACATGTCGTTTTCGAGGAGCTCCTCGTACCTCCCTATTTGGAGGTTCTCATCAGTGGGTGCCTTATCCATTGGGGGCTCCCCCGTTGGTGCGTCCTCCCCTTCTTCCGCGTCGATTTGACTCGCTCGGTCCTCCGGCTTGGGCTCCCCCAGAAGGATCTCATTTGCCTCCCCGGCTTCTTCCACCACTTGCATCACTTCCGCCTCTTCCACTTCTCCCACTTCTCCCGCCTCTATCACCGCCGCCTCCCCCCCTGGCGCGTCGCTCACACTGACGGACAAAACCTCACTGCCCTCCAGAGACAATTTCGTCTTTTCATACCTTCTCACCAGCAAGTCGAAATATTCTTTGTCTTCCCTGCTGTATAAACAGGGGTTGCTTCCTCCGTGCCCTCCCGATTGCTTGAGGCTCCCCAAACTGACTACCGATTCGGCACATGCACTCGCCTCTTCTCTCCAGTGGCACATCTCACTGGCGTCCCCATCATCGGGTGCTATCTTTTCTTTTGCTTCCACATGGTGACTATGCATGGGGGGGCTTGTGCTATCCTTCTTCTCCCCCTCCTTTGCCACGTCTGCGTCATTAACCTCTGGCGCATTCCCCGCTTCTGCCTCACCGTCGTGTTTCTCTTCCCCCCTGGAGTCAAAAGCAAAATTTATTTCACATTCACTTGTTGCCCCCTCCCCAGGTTGTTTATCCCTTTGGCTAATCTCTAAAACTGCGGGGGCGCTTCCCTTATGTGGTGCCACCTCACCGTTGTCCCTCCTCGAGGGGTAGTACTGCTGCTCACAGTGGTGTATTTCTTCTTGCGTAGCGGCTCGGATTCTATTTGTTTGCCCCTCTTGGGGTGTCACATCAGTCCCACGTGGGCTCCTCCCCGAATGAATGAAAACACTGTTTGGAGCGATTTTCTCCCCTGGGAAAGGCGGCCCCTTCTTTTCCTCGTAGTCACCCGGAGAGTACATGCCATTTTGTTTCTTCCCATTCTCAGTCATATAACAATTTGGTAGAAACTTCCTATCCTCCAGGGGGACGTAGTTCCTCCGCTTATTGGCTGCAACGTGGTGGTTATGTGAAGCGGCAACTCTTCTCCTACGAACGTGGCTAGCTCCCTTTTCTATAACACGGTCTCCTCCAATGGGGAGACAATAACGAGTGTCTTTTTTTCTGTACGATTTGAAGAAGTTCCCACCGTTGCAGCGGTAATTGTATGCATTTTTAACCTTCCTCCTCCCCAGTAACGCCTGTTGATGGTCCTCCCCATTAGTGTACCTCCTCAGCTGCCTACGTGAGTCATCCCGCAGAAGGTTGTTGCTGCTTCTCCTTTCCCTCCTCGTCATGGAATCCCTAATGGAGAGAAATATATCCCCATAATCGATGTGTTCTACATGGAGAGTCCCCCTTCTCTGCCGCTCACTTCCTTTCCTCGCTTTACTCAAATTGTGTGTGTTTATATCTGCAACACTTTTGCAAAATATTTGGTAAACTTTTTCGTTTAATTTTTTTTCTACTTTTTCACTGCTCACATTTTTCATGGAGAGTATTTCTTCAAAACTGTCAAGTCCTCTACCATCATTGGGTATAAAAATAATATTAATTTTTTCCTTTGCTGTTTGTGTGTTTTTCCCCTTTCCTTTCCCTTTCGTTTTGATGGTTTGTTTTTTTTTTGTTTTTTTTTTCCCTACTGGATCTTCTTCCGTTCCGTTGTCCTCATCTTGCTTCGAAATGATAGTGGACGCTCCATCGTCGAGGTAACTGACTGAGGAGTTTCTTTCGGAGTCTTCCCTATTGTTTTCCCCGTTGCAGAGAAAGAACGGTATTTCGTACTTGCACACATCGCTACCTTCGTTGCATTGGGCATCTCCTTCATTCTGCTCTACTCCTCCGATTAGCTCGTTTACGTCGAATCTGTCTATGTAACAGAGCTGGTCTTCTTCCTGCGTGGGCGCGTTCTGGTGGTCACCCATGTTTCGCTTGGCAGCGCGCAGGGTTAAGCGGCGGTGGGGCACGCTGAGGAGGGGCACGCTAAGGAGGGGTGGTGTATGGGGGACGTTCCTCTTCCTATTCCCCCTTCTTACTCCCCCTCTATCGCTCCCCCTTTTGGAGATGTAAGTTGCCCCGGAGAATAACCGCGCCGCGGAACATGCGCAAGCGGACGGATCGAAAAGTAAAAGTGGCAAAAAGTAAAAGCGGCAAAAAGTAAAAGCGGCAAAATGTAAAAGCGGCAAAATGTAAAAGCGGCAAAATGTAAAAGTGGCAAAGTGCAAAAATGGTAGTTCAAAATGGCACTTCAAAATGGCACATCAAAATGGCGAAGCGGCGAACCAACTTAAAAAAAAATGTCGCAAGTGCGGCAGAAAATGTAAACCCACCCCCGCCTTCTTCACTTGTTCACCAATGGGCAGAATAAATACCCCGGCACGCACGTGTCAGATGGGGCAGGCAAAACGGAAAATTGGCAAACTTTATTTCGCAAACGGGGATGCACAAAATGAACGTGTCAGCAAATGGAAACGCGTATTCGTTTTTGCATACTTACTCCCCCCCCTCACGCAGGAATGTTCCTTCGCGTGTATACACATGCAACCTTCGCATGCGCTGGTTAATTTACTTTTCAGTGCGAACGCGTTGCTGCGCTGGCTACGCGAAAAATGGGGGGGAAAAAATAACAGTGGAGAAATGCAATGTGAATGAACTGCTTCCCCGCTGCGTATTTTCTTCAAAAGTTTTCCCTCACTGTGTTTAATCTGTTTCGCCTGTTCGTTTGTTCGCTCGTTTGTTCGCTCGTTCGTTCGTTCGCTCGTTCGTTCGCTCGCTCGTTTATTTTTATTTTTTTTTTTTTTTCCCAATTTACTGCCACATTCGAAGGACGCACGCTTTCACACAACGCAGGCGCGGAAATGCAAACACACCAATTCAGCACAGCGCACACTGTATGTAGACATAGGACTGTTTGCAAAAGGGGAAAAACTGCCTGGTGGTTAAGTTGTACGCCCTGTGCAGCTAAATGGTCGCAGTGCCGGTTATGCGGCTTCAACCCCTTCGAGTGGTAGCCCCTCAGTATGCCTCCCTTTTCTTTTTTAAACTCTCTCAGAAAAGTAGGCCGATAAGGAATAGGCTAGTTTGACAAAAATGAAAAAAAAAAAAAAAAAAAATTGCCTTTCAGCTGTCATTACGCAGTTGGCAGTTTTTTTCTTCGTCCAACCGGCTACTCTGTGCGTGGTTGGCGAAGTGCGGAGTAGGAGATCCAATTGTTAAACCCCTTTTTGTGTATTCTCAGATTTACGCACTCCCGATCGTTGAGAAGAAAAAGGGAAAGTTCACATTCCCCCCTCTTCACACACTCCAGCTAGCCTTTTTTAACTTGGCATGTTTTACAAAACGTATGACTGTTCAGAAGAAAAAAAAAAAAAAAAAAAAAACCTTTTCTTTATGAACGGTTCAGGCGATTTTGTTCGTGAAAAAAGGGGAAACAATTTTTTTTTGGGGGATAAAGGTGTATGCAACGCAGCATGCATGCGCAGGTGGGGGGTCCATAACGCGCCTGCCCGGCCGCGCATGTTCATTCGATCGATCGACCATTCGCTTATTCGTATAATCGCATTTTCCCTTACCTATGTGCTCACCGCTTATGCGCGCCTTTTTTGTCATTTTCCTTTTACAACAAAATGGCCAACCTCAAACGGAAGGGCCAACCCCCCTTCAGGGAAGCCTTCCGTCCCCATTGCGCAATCCCCACTATGCAAACTCCACACCGGCTTACACGCCCCCGTTCGACATACATATTCATTTTAATATGCGCTGCGCCGAGGCGCTTTCCCCCCTTAAAAAAAAAGGGAGCTGAAGTGGTCAAAAATGTAGCACTCCTGCTATGCACGTTTTACGCGCTTGTCTTAAAAACGTGGGGCGAAAAAAAAAAAAAAAATCAAAAAAATCAAAATTGGAGTTGCGTTTGCAGTTCTGTTTGCAGTTATAAAGGCACGCTTCACGAATTCACTAAAACATGCCCAAACGGAACGCGTATTCACGTGTATTCACACGTATTAACGCATACTCATGCGCATTCGCGCGTTTGCACACGTGCGCAGCGGGGGCTACATCTTGGGGTAGCCCCGAAAGCGTCCACCGCTCAAGTTGCTTAAAAGCTTTTTCTGCTTCCCATTCCCATGCGGGTTGCACAAATTGTTCACCATGTAAACATTTTGGCTATGTGGGTATCCCCCGGGGTTCTCCGCGCAGCCCATGTAGTCATAGGCACTCTTTTGCACCCCGTTCACATACGGGATGGGGAACTCATTCTGGTAGCTCCGAATTGACTTGCTATACTGGTTGCCGTTGTTGCGGCTGTTCATGCTAACCTGGTTGCAACCGTTGTGGCTGTTCAGGCTGACCCTATTGCTGCCGTTGCTGAAGTTCATGCTGACCTGGTTCCTGCGCAGGGGGCGGCAGTTCAGGCTGCTAACACCGTTCCAGTGGCCGAAGCTGCTAAAACCGTCTAGGCTTCCGTAACCGTCGAAAACGCCGAAGTTGCCGAAACCACCAAAACCGCTGCTGCCTCCGCCATGCCCCCAATCAAAGTTCCCCCGCTCGCCCGCAGCCCCGTTCAGGCGGTAGGCGCGCTTCCCCTGGCCCTGCGTCTCGACCATGTTTTGCATGCTGGCGTACGAATTTTGCACCAAATTTAAGAAGGAGGAGCCCACATTCGCCTTTGCCACACAGTTGTTGGGGGTACCCGCTCGGGCGTCCACCCCAACAGCTTGAGCCGTATTATTAGCATTACTATCATTATTATTAGTAATATTATTATTATTATTATTTTTTTTTTTTTTCTTTTTTTTTTTATTTTTTCCCTCTTCAGCGTTGCTGGTGTGTGTGTCCTTGGGGGGCTGGTCACTCTGCAGATTGCCAAAATGTGGATTATTCCCTGCGTTTTTCGTAGCTAATGGGTTACAATTGTATTTGTGGGTTGTGCCAACTGCTGCCACTGCGGGCAATGAGACCACCTGCTCACTACCGGTATGCTTCACTTCCCCGTTATGGGTGCTCAGGGCGCTCCTACCACGTGTAGTTTTCTGCGTGTTGCAACCCTTTGACGCCTTGTTGCCGCTAGCACCGACCACCGGCGCACCACCATTTTGCACACTCTCCATGGCAGCCCCCTTCGCACTATTAAAGGATGTACTACCATTGCGAGTGCCCTTCGGTTGGCCCACAAACTTATCGTTCTTTTTCTTCTTACTCTTCCCCTCTGGGGGAGCCTCCCCGCTGAGCCCCCCATCGAGGTTCTTCCCATTGGTGTCCTTCGCAGTGGCACTCTTCGAACCGCTACAATTCGCACTGACACCCTTTACATTGCCACCCATCGCACCGCCCCCCTTCGCGCCGCCCCCCTGCGCGTTCTCCTCCTCCTGCAGCAGCTTCTTCTTCAACTTCCTGTAGGTCTTTTTCTTCTCCTTCTCCTCCTCCACAATGTAGTCATACTTAAACTTCGAAATGATGTCATTTTTGTACATGTACTTTATGAGGTAAAAGAAGACCCCCCCGTTGGTTCGCTTGCCCTCCTTGCTAACCATGTCTATGCCCCCGTAGTTTTGGATCAAAATGGTTTTCTCGAGGAGGCTCAGGGATATGTACACGCCCAAGGCGTCCACTACCCTTTTGATTTGGTCCCTATTTCGCTCCTTCAGGATGGTGCTGATGGTCGTCGTTAAAATGTCTTTTATCATTTTGTTGTCGTTGTAGAATTCCTTGGGGTCCATTTTGTGTTCGTCGCTTTGGTCTGCGGGGGGGGGGAGGTCTTCCCCCTGGTTCGCCTCCCCTTCCGCCGCGCCCTTCACGCCCATCTGAATGTTCGTCTCCCCTCCCACCTGAGCGTTTTCCTTCTTCTTCTCCGCCGCCGCCTCCCCCTCCTCCGCATCGCTCGGGGAGAAGTTCTCGTTTATGTACTTGGCCAGGAACTTCCTCACGTCCTTGAACTTCTTAATAGTGGCTATGTCCATCGGACTCATATCGTAAATGTCCCTCTTCTGCAGGAAGCTTTTATTCTCTGCCAACAACTGCACGTTCTTTAAGACGCCTCCCAAGCAGGCCGCGTGAATAGGCAGCCTGTTATGCACATCAAATATGTTAACCTTGGCCTTCTCCTCATAAATTAAAAACTTCAAATAATCTGAGTTATTTCTATACGCAGCATAGTGCAGGGCTGTCCTGTTGGACAAATCCGTGTCATTAATTTTGGCCCCATAGTGTAGCAGCAGCTCTGTTATTTCTTTGCTCCCTTTTATGGCTGCGAAATGGATGCACATGCTGGCCGTGGTCTTCCCCCTGTTTGGGGACAACGAATGGGGTAGCATCGCGTGTATGTTGGCATCGTTCTTCAGTAGGAGCTCTGTTATCTCCTTATGCATCTTCGTAACGGCTATGTGTAGAGGAGTCCAGTGCTTGTAATCCGAGACGTTCACTTTGGCTCCGTTGTCTATCAGGAGCTGGCAGATTTCATAATACCCACCTGCACATGCATAATGTAAGGCTCTCCTTCCAATTTTGTCAAAGTAGTTTATGTCTGCGTTTTTCTCGAGGCACTTCTTCACCACCGCGATGTTGTCTAGGTACGCGCCGTGCAGCAGGGCTCGGTTTATGTCTGGGAGGCTCAGTCCGGGGGGGATCGTCACGCTCAGGGCCGGGTCACCCTCGAACACGTTCCCCGGGTCCGCCGCGTCGCCTGGCGCGGCGCCCTCTTTGAGCGGTTCCCCGTGGAGCGGTTCCTCCTTTAGTGGCTCCTCCTTTAGTGGCTTCCCCTTTAGTGGCTCCTCCTTTAGTGGCTCCTCCTTTAGTGGCTCCCCCTTTAGTGGCTCCCCCTTTAGTGGCTCTCCCTTTAGTGGCTCCCCCTTTAGAGGCTCTCCCTTTAGTGGCTCCCCCTTTAGAGGCTCCTCCTTGAGCGACCCCCCTGTGGCCGCCTCCCCCCCTACCTCAGGGCGTCCCTTCAAAAACGCAGGCAACTCGCCACTCCCGTCCCGCTCCAACATCTGCAAAGTGCTCAGACTTTCCTCACTTATATTCATTTTGAAAATGTTCCTCAACTCATCGTACTTTTGGCCAATACCGTTTGGAGAAAACTCATGCAAAACGTTCGCAATGTATTTGTCTCCATAGTTCTTCACACAATAGTCTATAAATTTGTGAATCTCTTTATTAACCTCGAAGTTGGTAGCTTTTCCCCTTTCGCAAGTTGGGCCACTTCCTTTGGGGGTCTCCTCCCTATGTTTAGCTGCTACTCCCCCGTGTGTAATTTTCTCACCGATGTAGTTTTCCCCTCCTCCCCCGTTCGGTGGAACCCTTCTACTGTTAGCAACACTGTTTTGCATTTTAAAGGGTCTAAACGGGGCACTAATCCCTTTCGTGAACTTCCTCGTCTGCACTATATCTGCACTTGGGTGGGGATAATACGCGTTATACTTCCCCCTTTGCATGTGCGCGTAGGTGCCATCATTCCGCATGCCCGGGATCACTGGGTTGTTGCTCAGTTGAGTGTTCCCTTGCTGAGGGTACTTCCCTCTCACGTTTAGATTCGCCCCATTGGTAAAGTAGGCAAAGTTGGACGCACTGGAAAAGTTCTCCTCCTTCACTGCGTTGCCAATGTTGGTCATTTTCGCTACAGTCACCGTGCTGTTGAGGCCCCCCTGAAGGATTTGCCCTCCCTTGGACACACTTCTACCCGCGGTATGGTAGTTCCCCTTTTTGTTACCATCTCGTTTGCTGAAAGTTAGCTCCTCCTGATTCTGTTCATAGTGCAAATGTTTCGCGCTGGGGGCAGCCGAGTTGAACCTGGCCATGTGGCCATTTGGTAACTCCGCTTTCTTCTTGCTTAATTCGTAATTGGCACCTCGCGCCAAGCCGTCGTTTCCAAGCGGTGGCAGTTTGCGTTGTCTTCGAAAGGCGGCTCCGCTGAAGCTGCCAACAACGCCAACTCCGCCAACGCCGCCAACACCGCTAAAACTGCCAACGCCGCCAACTCCGCCCACGCCGTACATGCCGTGCAACGAGAGGGCCCGCTCCATTAGGGCGTTCCTCGACACGTCGCTCCCGTAGAAAAAATTCCCCATGCCAGTGGGAGCCCCCTCCGCGTACGAAAAATCGTAGCACTCATTGGCGCTGCGGAAGGGGACCGGTCCATACAAACAATTTGAGTATCCCTGATTGTCCACATTAAAGCCATATTTACAATTTGTGCTTTTCGGAAATTGCAGCATGTTCCTTTTTGCCTGCATGTTCAGAAAATTGAGGGGGTAATTACTACACGAACGTTCACATGGATTCGAACCGAAGTTACTACTTACACCCTTCGGGGGGAGACCATAACCAATGCTATTTTTATAAATTAAATTCGCCAGATTGTTAAGTTGATCTTTGGTCATACCTCTGCTAGGTACTCTGTACACAGGGTGCTGATTCACGTTTGTCTTTTTAGAGGGTGGTTCCTTTTTATTTTTTGGAAAAGTGAGATTTTCCTCTCCATTTTGTGCCTTATCATGCTGCACAGTTTTATTCCCCTTTGAAGATTTTTTTTTCTTCTTTTTGCTCTTTTTCTGGTCGGCCACTGGCTCGGTCGTAAGGTCATTGCTGTAAAGGTTCGCAGAGTCCATGGTGCCCTTGACGGTGCTCTTCCTCTCCGCGTTGCAATCCGTGTTGTTGCTAATTGCCGTGGTGGTGCTGGCATTTTCATTGCTGTGATCATTTGGGAGCGTGTCCTTAACTTTTGTCAGGCCGCTAATCTCCTCGTCGCCCGCTTCGCCACGGCCCGTTCCATCGCCTATTCCATCGTCTTTGCAATCGCCTTTGCAATCGTCCTTTCCATCTCCTTTATCTTTATCTTCCCCTTCGCCCGCACCTTTACCCTTTTTCTTTTTCCGTTTGGCTTTTTTTCTTTTTTTCTTTGTCTTTCTTTCCCCGTCCGCGGATTTGTCCGGCCCCGCCTCTCCCGCCTTAACATTGCTCGTTTCGGCCTCCTGTCCATTTTTAAACCCCTTTATGCCGCTCCCCTTGCCCATTTGTTCTTCGTCTTCCTTTTCAGCCGATTCAACATTGGGGGCATTATTCACTTCACCCTTTTTTGTACCTTCCTCGCCTTTTGCTTTTCCCTCCCCAAGGTTGTTGCTGTTCGTAGGCCCGCCGTTCTCCTGGATGGGCGTTTTTTCTGGGGGGCACAAATCCGCCTGCTTCTTACCTTTACTATAATACTTTTTCTTCGAATTTTTTCTTTTTTTCCCCTTATCGGTTTTGTTCATATTGTTTTCGTTTTGGTTCATCCCGCTTTCCTTTTTATTCCCATCGCCTTCGCCTTTTTTCATGTCGCTTTCGCTTTTGCCGCCCGCCCCATCACTCGCCTTGGGCGCCTCGCCGCTATTGCAATTTCCGGCGTTATTTGCGCCCTCCTCTCCCGCCTTACTTCCTACCTCATTACTTAAACTGTCTGCTTTTCCACACGCTGAATCTTTGCAGTCCTGGTCTGCATTGCTTCCCTTTCCCGCTTCCATCCCCCCGATACATTTTTGCGCTTCATTTGAGACTTCCATTTTTTTTTTCGGCGGGAAACATAGCAAAAGTTTGAATACGCCCACGGTGCAGTGGTACGGGAGATGCTTCATGTATGGTGGTCCAGCTTGCTCCGTTTGCCACGTTTACACTACGTACAAGTAAGACGCTATTTCTTCCCCTCATAAGGGGAAGTTCACAAGCACTTGCAAAACCCTTCGCGCACACACATCACGTACACATGTACGTACATACGTGTGCTAACAAATTTTTATTTGGGTTGAGCGCCTTTCGGATTGTCCTTTCCCCGTTGTGCGCCGGACAAAATGCGAGCGTAAAGGGGTACACACAAATGTAAGCACTCATGTGCGCACAAACGTACGGATATATGTTCACACGCGTATCCCCACAGGAATACATACATCCATGCACGCACGCGCTGGGTGGGGAGACTCAACTTCGTTCACATGTGTGCACATCCGCGAAACAGTTTCACATGCGTATGCACTCGCAACAGGATTTTCCGCATACATACAACACAAGAAAACCGTGGATGGTCAACCTTTTAAAAACGTCTTGAAAAAAAAACATTAACAAAGGGGGAAAACTGTAATGGTGTAAACAGAATGCAAAAAAAAAGGGGGAGAAAAAAAAAAAAAAAAAAAACACACAATACGATGCATAATTAGCTTTTTAGTTATGAAATTACCTGAACGGTTCATATTTTTTTTTTTTTTTTTTTTTCTTTTTTTTTTCTAATTCAAATGCACATTGCTAAGTTGCAAAGGGGAAAAAGAAGCGGTAAGAAATGCATTGTAACTTTCGTTGAGAAAACTACTTTCACGTGTACATTTGTACATATGTGCGTAGTACCCCCCGCGTGTGAAGGCAAAACACGTGTGAGGATCGGATCGAGTAGTCGTCAGTCCCTCTCTCCTTTTTATATGCCTTTGCACAAGGAGATGCCGAAACCCTGTAACAGTTTTTTTTTTTTCAGCATACACGCAGCTGGGTAACTCCAGTTTGATAAAATAGCAAATGTACGTGCTAAAATTTGTTTTTTTTTTTTTTTCCTTCTTCCTTTGTATTTCACCCACTTAAGTGTGATTATTTTTTCTTTCCCCACGTGCCATACCATGCGTATGAGCAAACTTCATTCAGTGTTGAATAGCGGCTTACGTTCGGGGTTCACTTGTTTATTTTTTTATTTTTCAATTGCATGTGCGGTAAAAAAATATTTTTCCCCTTCTCAGTACAGCGCAGTCTGTTTTTAACTCATCAAAAGGTAAGTAAAAAAAAAAAAGAAAAAAAACTTGTAATAACTACACTTGTAGGAAAACAGGTAAACGGTGAACATTGCATTTGCGAAAGAACACCTTTTTTTCCCGTTACATTATTTATGCACATGTAAGTGCACAGGTATTCTTCGCAAACATGTACACAATGCGCACATTTGTGTGCTCATTTACGCAGCATGTTCGCCGTTAAGTGTATGTATGTATATATATATATATATACATTGGCGTTATGTAGAAGGGCATTTTTTTTTTTATTTTTGGGGTTCCCCCACACCCTCACCAACCTGGTTAAAATTAAGAATAACTCTGCTTTAGCTGAGAAAACGAATGTATACATTTTGCATTTGCCCCTTTTTTTATCGCGGGAAATGTTTTTTTTATTTTTCCCCCTTCCAACGCTATCCCATCTTAAGCGTGTATTTCCTCTGAACAATTGTTAACAAGCCGAATTGCCAACTGTATGTACATTTTTTTTTTTTTTTTTTGACCAGTTGCTGCAAAATATATATACGTGGTGTTTAAAGAAAAAATGATAAAACGGGGAACAATACCAAACATGGTGTAGGCTTCCATTCCGTCGTGTTCCCCTCCCAACTGCTACTTTACACTGTTTAGGGGGCGAAAAATAAAACATATGAACATTCGTGCCAATTTGATACGTCCACGATGGATTATAGGCCTCTCTGCAAAACAAACCGTTTATTTCGCTAGAAAGTCAAATTTGTGTGTGTGATCGGGCGAAAAAATGCTTCCCACTAGCAGCAGTGCAATGCCATACCTTTGGTGGAGCGGCAACCCCGTTGGATGATGCAAAGCGTTACCAACTTAAGAGCAGAACGTTTTGCTAAAAAAAAAAAAAAAAAAACGAATTAGCAAACGCGCGCATCAATGTCATGTAGGACACTTTTCAGTTTTTCTTTCCCAAACGTTCTTGCAAATTTTACAACATCGCAAAAAAGGCGCCCCTTAAATGCGACATTGCCTTTTCGGTAGGCTTAGTGAATTACGTGGGATAAGACAAACGGGCATACGCAAACTGTATGCACACGTACCTATGCATGTACCGTATGTGTACCACTGTATGTACACGTAACGAGTCAATCAAAAATAAAATTCCGAGCATTCCTGCCGCGCAATGCAAATGTGATAACTGAAAATCTTACGCTCTGTGACAGGGCTCAGTTCAAATGTATCTTTTAGGCAAAAAAATGTAGACGGTTAAATTTCAGAAAAATGTTTGGGAAATTTTGCGCAAAGGTTCGCAAAACAGTAGCAGTGCGGTTGTAGTGGAGGGGAAAACGCTCCTTTAACTGTTATGTTTTGAATATTTTACGTAATCGTACAAATTTAATATGTACGCGCGAAGGAATACACTCGCGCCTTGTGTCGCCCGTTCATTCCTGCCATTTCGCAACTGTAAAGGGGCACCGCAATTGTTTGCCCGTCGCTTTTTCTTGCCTTAATAAAAAAACAGTGATAAAAAGGGATACCTTAGTTAAAAACAAATGCAATAACGTCAGCTACGCTGCCTTATACAGGTGTGCAAATTTTATTTTGCATTTTTTTTTTTTTCCAAACGAGGGAATGTATATGAAAAATACACCCTCGCGTAGCCAGAGGCGAATGCATTATGGCTGTTTTTTTTTTTTTCCCCACACGTATGCGCAGCATAGCTGTTACACACCCCTCGCGGTACACTCTTTGGAGGCGTTTCCACCCCCTTCACCGTGTATGCAATGGTGTACAAATAAAACTGCATCCGATTTGTTGACTTGCATACACACATATATATGTACACCGGCATGTGGTTAAAAACGAAGCGAGAAGGGCGCCCTGCACACAAGTGGTATGCGGAGTGCTCGTCATGTTGACCACATTGTGACTTTATGAGCGATGAGTATTTTTTTCTTTTTCTTAAGAAAATAAAAGCGTAGCGAGCTACAATTCCGCAACAATTCAGCTACAATTTTGGGGGAAGCCAAATTTTAATCCCCCCCTCCCCTCTCTGACAAATTTAAACCATTGTTGCAAAATGGATTGAGCAGTTTTGCGGAATATCCATAACCGCTTAAACAATCGCGTTGTTCTTCCCCTGGGAGTGGCATACGCGTGCATTTAAGCGTTTTTTTTTTTTTTTTTTTTTTTTTGTTTCGCCCAACGTGCATAAAAATGGAATGTATAAAAAAGTGCTCAGCAACCCCCCGCGCCGCGAAACGGCAGGAGGCGTTATCATGTGTGGCCATGCGCGACAGAATACGCAGCCACACAACATGCAGAATTTTTCGGAGAGCTGCAAAACCGACATGCCTTTATTTTGCAATTGCACTTGTGAACATGTACGTGATGGCTGCTCCCCCTATGACATTAACCTCTGGCCCGACTTTCACCATTGTCAGAGGTGGAAAAACGTCATTATGCCTTATAGAACGAATTCGCAAAAGGAAGAAAAAAAAAAAAATGGATAGTTGGTAGGTGGCAGTCATTACAGCAGCAAAAGCATGTCATACAATTCGGTTTTAAGTGCATGCTTTTGCAAGGGGCACCTCAACTGGCAACTTGTAATACGAAGCACCGTTCAATAATGCATTTTTTTTTTTTATTTTTTTTTATTTTATGAGCACTTTTTCTTCAACCACATATTTCACCATGTCGTGTTGGCAAACGGATGTTGCCAGAGTGTACATTGCCGCTTTGCAAAAAAAAAAAAAAACATACATAATACGTACAGCACATACATGCATACATTTATGTACGTATACGTGCATACATATGCGCACGCGCCAAATGACCCGCCGCGCCCAAGCACAAAGTGTGTCTTAACATGTTTATATGCGAATTATTCTTTGCTGTTTCTTCGCACCCACGCGGGCGCGGTTGAAACCATCCGCTCGTTTTATCTGCATTTTGATCTAAGCAAGAAAATGCAAAGCGAAGCGCAAGAATAAAAAAAAATAAATAAAATAAAAAATAACTAAAAATATATGACCAGAAAAAAAAAAAAAAAAAAAAAAAAAAGCTCGCCAGAACGTAATGTCAAACCACCAGTAACTTTTCTTTTTCTCGCGAAAGATAACTTTTTTTTTTTTTTTTTTTTTCTTTTCTTCTACAAATGTACATAAAAGATACACGTAATGACGAATTTATTTCTCTCTACAAATAAGTTCTCCTTTGAGTGTACACTCATTCTGCCTTTTTAAACCTCCCCACCCCCCCTCTGTTTGTGAATGAGTGTATTTTTTTACAAGTACGTTCGTCGTGCGTATGCGCGTGCGTGTATATTCGCACAGTGCGCATGGTACTTGTACGGATGTACATGCCCCTGCTAATTCGTGTACGCGTGCGCGCGGATGTGTTTCGTGTACAGAGAGTACATGCGCGTATGCAGAAGCGCGCGCGTACATGTATACAAATATATAAGTTTATGCATATTATTTATATGTACACGCCTGTGCGCCTTCTCCAAAACGACCATTGCAGCAGGTTGCCCGAGCAGCACGGACACTTCTTGCCCCCCCGCGCAGTGCGCGAGAATGGCTTGCTTAATCGTGGAATCAGGTTGTTGTGCGCTTGATACTTGATGGTTCATCAGTGTTTGCATATTTGTAAACGCACAACTTTTGCTGCCTTTTTGCTGTTCATTTTTCCTGTTTATTTCCTCTTTTATTTCCTCTTTTTTTTCCCCTTTTTTTCCCCCTTTTTTCCCACCCCCCACTGTTCAGTGCAAAAGGGAAAATATACAAGCGAGTACATATACTCCCCAAGTACGCATGAGCGTGTTCATTTCGCCCCCGCACAAACACGTGCCTATACGCATTTTTATATAGGCACGTATATATATGCATACATGCGCGTACGCACTTGCATTATATACAAACGACTGAATCGACTTACAAGCGCGACATAAAATCGAAAAGCTGTTTCTGTAAACCTTAGCACACTCATTTTATTTGTTCTTTCCTATTTGAAATTTTTTTCTTTGTTTAGTTTTCTTCGCTATATGGATTTTTATTCTGTTGCATTTATTACGTGTACAGATATAAGCCCTTTTTTTTTTTTTTTTTTTTTTTTCCCTGCTACTCCATTTTTACTCCCTTTTTCTTTTCCCCCATTCGTTTATTTTTCCCCTTTTTTTTTTGCCTCATTTTTTGCCCCATTTTTTGCCTCACTGTTTCCCCTCATTTTTTTCCCCCACATTTTTTGCACCCTTCTTCTCCTTTTTTTCTCCTTTTTTCTCTTTTTTCCCCATTTTTCCACTTTCCCATTTCACCTCCAAAACACCAAAGTTAAGACCCGAGAGGGGAAAGGAGTTCATATGTATACACTCACATATGCGTGTATAAGCGAAGGGATGATACTGTTGCCCCCCGCTTTCCCCTTCTACGTATTCATTTAACTGCATACCAGTGTAGAGTAGCACGCGTAGATATGTGGCTACCTGTTGATACGTGTATGCGTGTGCCGAAACCCCTGTGGGTACATGATAATACATGTTAGCGTCAGTGAGCCCACGTCCACCGCGCTACCAAACGCCAGCGGCGCCACCACATGTTAACAAAGGTTAACAAAGGTTGACGCATGATAATACATGCAAATATATGTTGGCCCTCGCCATCTTCACCCCCCCCCCCCCTACTCTAATCACATTTGTTGCTCCGCTTCAGTAAGCGCACCCATTTGTTTATTCCCACACGCCAGTGCATACCCACCTTGGTCTCCCCTAACCAAAACGCGTGTTACCATTTGTGTTTTCATTGATAGCTACCCCTATTTTTACACCCACACTTTTTTGCAACAACCCTTTTGTTCACCTTGAGGGTGCATTATAAATACGTCGGATGTGTGTATGCCTAACGATACGCATTTATTTCGTTGCCCCTTCCCCCCCTTTTTGTCTCCCATTTTGTTTATTGGAAGCGTAAAAGGTGGGCTTATTTTGGGGTATAACTCCTTTGCATAGCCTCTTTTGTATAGCCCCTTTACATGGCCTCTTTTGTATAGCCCCTTTGTATAGCCCCTTTGTATAGCCCCTTTTGCATGGCCCCTTTTGTATAGCCTCCTTTGCATGGCCTCTTCCCCCCTCCCGTCTCGTGCCCGCGCCACCCACACGTTGCATGTCAAAATGCAATGCGGACAACTCTCCAGTGAGTGACCAGCCGAGCACAGGCAGTCGTATGAGGCACGCGGGGCTCAACACGAGAAATAAGCATTCATCATGTTTATTGATTTTTTTTTTTTTTTTTTTTTCCAATGGTGCATTCTCCACGAGGGTTGTGAGGGCGCACGTACGTAGCAGCATGCGCGGGTGTACCTGAGTGCATATGCACACATGTGTACATGTATATGCATATATGTATATATATGTATGTATACACTTATGTGCACTCCCCTTTACGCTCTAGCGCAGCTGTGGAGTCCGGCCCCGCCACCCAGAACAGGTCTCATAACGCACCAACGAATGTAAGTTCAGTGCGTGCGCCTGTACGTTTGCATATGCGTGCATGTGAGGTACACTTGCGTTTGTTCCTCTCTGCAAGTTTTTTTTTATTACTAATTCATGCGAAAGAATAAGCCATTTTTTCATGCGTTCCCTTTTTTCACTCCCCATATGTGTAGTTCTCCCTGTTTGTAGTGACCTCTGCGTCTTTTTTTTTCTTTTTTTTTTTTTCCTCCTCCCTTTTCGCCACACTGTGTTAGCGCGCAGTTTGCGAATATTTTCCACCCCCCCAACATCACCATCACCATCTCATAATATGTTTGTTGGAGCACGTGCGTGTGTAACTCTTCGTATGTACGATTATGCATGCACGTGTTTATGCGTGTGTAGTGTATGGGGGGGTGCATCTAACCCGTACGACATGTTTATTCGTTGCGCATATGCATGCTTGCCTGTATGTTTTTTTTTCCCCCCCTCCGTTTGCACCTTATTAGAAGGAACGTTCTTACCAAATGGGTATGTGTAGCTAAGTACACCCCTTTCGTGAAACTTAAAAAAGAGAAGCTGTGCAACGAATGCTTCGTATACCTTTTGCAGCTTAGCAAGTTGCATGACATTTATCATTCTACGCATGTGCGTACTTTTGCATTAACCGAGTTACAACACGCACAATCCTTTTTTGGGAGAAACAACCGCGGACCAGAAGGGGTCGATCACCAGGAAGAGTCTCATTACGTTAATACCGCACCGTTGCAGTGATACATTTTGCGTAATGTCTACGCTTCTTCCCCCCCCCCTTACCTAAAATTTGTGGCCACTGAAGCGCAGCCTGCAGAGAGTTAGACAATTAATTTGCTCGCCGCATTTAGCAATCAGTCATATGCACACCGCCCAGTGGAGAGGCCCACCGGTAGAAGCCACCCCCCATGAAGCTTTCCAAGACGACTTAGCACAACCGCGGGAATGCACTTCGTATATGCTCACCTGCATAGCGTACTTCTAACTAGTTGAGGAGCTTCTTTTCCCCCTTAAGCATACTATCAGAAAAAAGAAAACCCATGTGTCTTCTCCTCTTTAATGCATTTTTTTTTTTTTTTTTTTTGCTACCTCGCGCTGAGCATCCCTACCCCCAGTGATCACAGAACGTGACAGCTCATCTCGCACACGTTGAGCATCTGCCCTGTGAGAGTGATTACTCCCTGCAGCAGCATTGCGGCGCTCCCTGTGGCCTCCGTCTGGCAAATGGTAACCTCCCCCCACACACCTTTTGAACAACCCAGAAGATAAGAATGAAAATCGAGCTAACAAAAGGTAGGTGAGCGAAAACTTGGGAATTTTACTTCATAACATTCCCAACCTTGCACGCGCAAACGCGGAGAGAGCGGAGAGAAGAACAGCTCTGCATCTGATGAACCCGGGCTAGCCACGAAGCAGCTCCAAATAAACCAGCACCGAGACATGGATTCGCGCACCGCAATTTCGATGGATAATGCCGAAAGTAACAGTCACTTATTCCTTTCCGATGAAAAAAAGGGAGTCAGCCAAAAAATCAGCGCCCCCGATTACTACCCCGGCAGGAGGGAGGACCGATTTAGGTTCGCGCCGGGCCGCAGCTACGGCTACGCGCACGGGCACGGCTACGGGCACGACTACAGCTACAACTACAGCTACGGCAACCGCTACGATCACAGCCATGGCAACCGCTACGACCACAGCTATGGCCAGGCCCACAAACACGACGTGTCCCCCCCGCCCGTCGGAGTCACCCTTCCAACCGGCGCCAGCGGAAGGAGTGTCGATTTGAAGAGCGGGAAAAACAGGTTCGACTCGTTTGAAGCCCCCCAAAGTTACTGTCACGTTAACGGAGAGAATGCAAAGCTTTGTGGTAACGTCGAGACGTTGTTAGATGTGGGACCGTGTGAAGACGACCCGAGGAAGGGCGAACCTGAAATTTTTCCGAACCCCCATGGCACCAGTTTGCACAGCGCAGAGCACGATTCGCAGGTAGCTACGCACCATCATATATGCCACAGTGGGGGGTACGCGGAGGAGGTGGAGATGGTGAACCGGAGGAATCGCGAAGAGCTCACAGAACTGGGGCCGCTAGACGAACGGGCAAATCTCACAGAACTGGGGCGGCTAGACGAACGGGCAAATCTCACAGAACTGGGGCGGCTAGACGAACGGGCAAATCTCACAGAACTGGGGCGGCTAGACGAACCAGAGGAGGAGGAAATCTTCCAAAGGGCAACTATTACCCACAAGGCGCATGACCTGAGTGGGAACGGAGCCATCTACCCCAAAGAGTACAAAGGGAACAACGAAAAAGGGAGACAAAATAATGCTAACAGCCAAATTATTAAAGACATCAGAAGAAGCAAATCAAATTATAGCTTCAGAAACATAGTCATCACGAATGTCTTTTTGGGAAACATCCCACCGAATATAACAGAGGAGAGGATAAAGAACGTGTTGGAAATTTTTGGCTACATAATCCACATAGAGTACAAATGGTCCATCGACAAGTGGTCCTACGCATTTGTCTATTTCGTGGACGAGAAATGTGCAATAAATGCGGTGAACATTTTGAATCAAAAGAAATTTTTTGACAACTCGCCAAACCACAAGTTGATATGCTTCATCGTTTCGAAGCAGATTCCGAACCAGAACACGCTGCACTACAGCAAGGCCAACTTTTCCCTCCTCAAGGACGGGCCTCCGGGTACGCCAAGTGTTTTCGGCAGTTTTGCGCTCGCGTCGACGAAGCGGTGGAGTTCTTTGTTTTCTTTTTGCCCCCTCATCGCGTTAATCCCCTTAACATTTTTCACCACTTGCTGCCCCCCCCCCCCCCCAGGCGCGAACCTCTTCCTGTACGGAATCCCCCTCAAGTGGACCGAGCTGAACCTCATCCAACTGGTTAACAAGTACGGCCACGTCGTGGGCCTCAGGATCCCATACATAAACAACGAGCAGGACAAGAAGCAGGGGAATAGGGGCTTCGGCTTTGTGTCGTACGACAACAAGAAGTCCGCCATTGAGGCCTTTGAGGAGCTCTCCAAAATGTACATCCACGGGAAGCTGCTGAAGGTGCAGCTGAAGAATGGCGAGGAGCATTTGCTGCCGCCCAAGCTGAAGAGCATGTACAGCGCGGGTGGGGGCGGCCACATCAACCCATGCGGCAACCCCATCGGGGGAGTTAACTCCAACGGGGGTATAAACACCAATGTGGGCATTAACCCCAACCGGGGCATAAACACCAATGTGAACATGCACACAGATGTCAGCATGAACGCCAACCCCAGTGTGAACGCCCAGGGGAACCAAGGCAAAGCGAAGGACCCGAACAGCGCCAAAACGGCGCAGAGCCTCGTGAGCACCACCGACACGCTGAAAACGCTCAACTCGGTCAATTCTGCGGATGCGCCGAAGAAACTGAGGAGCAACTTCCCTAGCAGTAGCAGCAGCGTTAATGGAGGCAGCGCCAATGGGGGAAGCGTTAATGGAGGCAGCGCCAATGGAGGTAGCGCCAATGGAGGTAGCGCCAACGGGGGCAGTGCCAACGGGGGCAGTGCCAACTGCAGCGGCAGCAGTCAGGGCGCCAACTTCATGACGGGCAAGAACATGCTAGCCGAACTCGTGTGTAACGGCACGGAACACCACATGCAACACATTTCTACATCGGACCCGAACGCCCCTGTGGAGTTGCTACCAAATGGCGCAGGTAGCAACACCATGCCATTGAGGAGCTCCCATGGGAGGTTGGTCAAGCAATTTTCAGACAATTATTATAATAAGTATCACACGACAAGCAAGAGGATGAACAATTACATGCACAGCTTTCACCATTCGAGCACCCTGGGCAGCAACGTAGTTCCTTCTTCCTACCCACTGGAACCGCTGCGCGCTTTACATAAGACGAGCGACGTAGTGGATGTGTTTCGAGGCACCGGTGTAAGTAGCAACACCCGTTTGTATTATACCCAGAAGAGCGAAAGTGGGAGCTCTTTTGGGGGCGCACTTGGAAGCCTCACCGGGGGGCTGAGTAGCGATGAGAATGGAAGCGAGCCTGAGAGTGGGAGCCCCATCCAGTACAGAGCAACGAGCAAGTACCCCCATAGTATGGAAGGTGCAGCTCTGGAAATGAATCCGAAGAATGAAACCACTCCGTATGACTATGCAGATGATCGTTTTGATCACTTCCTTAGTGACCACGTCGGTAGCAACGATAGGGAGGCGGACAGGGGAGAGCTTCTTCATCCCGGGGGAATGACGCGAACGTTTCATATGCCAGCAGAACCAAAGGCCAGAGGAATAAACACGAAACTGTATTATCACCCGAACAAAGTAGGAGGGCAGAAGTTCCCAATGAATGGGAGTCCGACCGGCTCGTACAACTGTGGCCGATTTGGGGAAGAGACAAGTGTTGACAGAGTGCAGGCGTCCAGATTGAATCATCTGAAGAGTAAGATTTATGTGCATCAGAGGAAGAACCTGTTTTGCAGCCCCAGTGTGGAGGGAAGGACGGGCGTGAACACGTACAGTCAGCTCTTTGGCAGTGGCTCAACGGGGGAGGGTAGCGGCAGGTTGGGCGGCAAATGGGACGGCAAGTGGGACGGCAAATGGGATGGCAAATGGGATGGCAAGTGGGACGGCAAGTGGAACTCCAACTGGAACAGCTTTGCACCCCTCGGAGACCCACTTAGAAGCGCGAAGGGTAGAGCGCAACTGGGCACAGAAAACGGGAACCTAACATCCTTCCTAAATAATATCTGGTATGACAATGGGCAGAGTGGCTCAAGTGTACCGTGCGGCCCAAGCGCTGATTGCAGTGGTCCCTACAGTAGCTCTTATAACGACTGGCATGACGAGGCGCAAACGGGAGGGGCACACCAATATAGTAATTACCCCTACAGTGGGGCAAACAGCCATGCGGGTAGCGCTATTGAGAACGGCGACAAAAGGGATGTGCAAAATGAAGCGATGTGTAGCGGGGAAGTGGGAGAGGCCCTCCTCGCCGAAGAGGAGAAGGGGGATGTCCAAATGAGCAGAAGCTCCCATCCAGATGGAAATGGAAACGATTGGCAGTACGGGGAGAAGGAGTGCGAAGAAGTGAACGGAGCAAGCCAGAGTGACGAGAACTTTTATCTCAGTTTTGACCGCGAGGAGTTGCGCGACGTGGGAGGCGGTAACACGGGAGGGGGCAACACGGGAAGTGGCAACACCCGAAGCGATAACCCCCGAAGCGATAACCCCCGAAGCGATAACCCCCGAAGCGACGACCCGTCCAACTACTGCAAAAACATGCAGCTCTTCTTCTCCTTCCTAAACACATACGCAAACAAAAGCTCGCTAAACATCGACGACTATATTGACCAGGAAAACATGCAGCTGTACGAAGCGCTGAACCCAAAAGTTGAGCAGCAGGCGGACAAGAACCCTTCGGAATACTCCTTTATGGAGCTCCTCTCCAAGGAGAAAAACGAGACGCAGCGTGAGCAGTATGAGCAGTATGAGCAGTGTGAGCCGTGTGAGCCGTGTGAGCCGTGTGAGCCGTGTGAACCGTGTGAGCAGGAGGTCGAGGGGCAGGCCCCAAATCAGTTGGGCACAGAAGACGCGCAGGACGAAGCGGGGAGAGAGCTCCACAAGTACAACACCATGCCCTTCTTGCAGGAAGATTATGACCAGATGGTGCAGTACGACCCCCCCGATTTCCTCAGCGTGGGGCACGGCAGCTCTAGCTTTTATGACCGCATCGACGCGTACGCCGCGGGTGCAAATAAGAACGGTGGTAGCGCTAAGAGCAGCGGAAATGGCGGCGGTGGCAGCGGTAGCGGTGGCAGAAGGCTGCGCCAGGAAGAAGGGCTCTCGGAGCAAGGCGATGAACTTTTGGATCGGTACCTGAGCGACATGTACATTTTTAACGACTACACGGGTGCGAATAGCTGCAGCAAGCCCATGTTCAATTTTGCAGCGAGGAACGAGGGGGGGGATGCGGATGAGGATGCCAGTGGTGAGAAGATGTGGTGCAGCCCGGATAGTGCCAACCCGGACTGTGAAAGCAGCGGTAGCAGTGGTAGCAGGGGCAGCAGTGCCAACAGCAGCAACAGCAGCAGCAACAGTAGCAGCACCAGCTGCAGCAGCAGGGATGCGAACAGCGCCTTCAAGAGCAGCAGCGCGGGAAAAGGCGCGTAGCGGTGCGGAAAAGGTGCTCAGCAGCGTCAGAAGAAGTTCGTGTCAGTGTGTTGCCCGCAATACGAACTGACCGTGCCTGTTAACGCGCTATTTAAAAAAAAGTTAAAAAGGTGCGCTCACCTGTATGTAGAGAGAGGAGGAACAAGAAGAAGCAACCCATCCCCGTGCGTGACGACAAGGCTTGTCCAAATAAGCAACTCGCACAGAGGTAAAATCGCGTACACCTTCTATGACTTTTAACCGTATTGTTTTCATTCACTCTTTCAGAGCAAACTATGTGATTAAGGATGGGATCTACTTTACCATTTTTTTCTTTTTTTCTTTTCCCCCTACCACAGTCGCATGTACATGTAAATGGATGTGCACATGCGTTCACGCTCAGGCGGACCCCCCAACAGATGTGAGCAGAATGAATGACCCTACTCCTTTTTCTTTTCTTTTTTTAATACCCATAAGTGAAGACACGCACGCCGTCATCATTCTCCACGCTCGTGTTAGCCTTTTAAATGAGCCCATTTGTGTAGGGGGTATTTATCTGTGCACTTGCGTGTGCATATAATACGTGCGTGCTTTTCATTTATGTAACAAATTAAAGCTTCCTTTTCATTTGGTGGGCACTCTCCTCGCCGCTCATCTGCGTGCGTGGGTGCCTTCCCACGTGCATCTCATTTGTGTGCCCTTTCCTCCCCCCCCCAAAAAAATGTGCACATGTGTCAGCCTCTTTGTTAATTTTACCAGTGGGGGATTCTCTTCCCCCTTTTTTCCATCACGTGTGCAACGTCGGCAAGGTGCGTGCGGGTGTGCGCTTGCCCCTTTGCACCTTTGCATGCGCACATGGTTTACCTGCACAGTTCATATGATTTTAATGGGAATTTATCAACACAAGAGCGTCCGTCCGTCCGTTCGCCCGCTCGCCCGCTCGTCCGCCCCTTCGCTCGCGCGTATGCACCATGATTGTGTAGCATTTGTATTAATTTTTCAAAATCCTTTAAAGGCGAAAGCATTGCGTGCATCATAAGTCAATGTTCCACAGCAACAGCATTGTTAGCGCGCCTCTCCACTTGCAGCGCACGAATGGCGCACACGGGTGTGTGTACCCCTGCAGGGCAGCGCGAGCGCGAAGAGGATGAACTGTTCTGCGCTCCTCTAGTAGGATACACGCCCAGCGCGTTTTTCACACTATCTCATTGTTAACGTTTAAAATATTTGTGAAATATTTTTAAATTTTACTTAATTTTACCAGTTTTACCAATTTTACCAATTTTACAAACTTTACGTAACTCTACTAATATTACTTAAATTTACTTAATTTTATCTTAAGTTTTTTTTTCCCATTCGCTCCTGCTACGTTATGTGGATGGAGAAAGACACGCTCCGGCTCGGGGTGTGCTCCCCACAGTGTACTGCTACCCATTTAAACATTTTGAGCGAAAGGGTTTTCTTTTATAATGTTTTAAAAAGTTATGCGTGTGTTGGGCGGTCCCCGCTCGGGGCGCGAAGGGTGTGAAAAAAGACTCATATGAAAAAGGGCTCATATGAAAAGGGCTCATGTGAAAAAGAGCTCATATGAAAAGGGCTCATGTGAAAAAGAGCTCATATGAAAAAAGACTCATGTGAAAAAAGACTCATGTGAAAAGGGGTTCACCTAAGGAGCAAAAAGCTCATGTGATGGACGAAGCGCAATATGGCCGCGCGCAACATCGCCGCAGGAACGGCCGCCTGCCCGCCCCCTCACACGACCTCCAGGTCCATCTCTTCCATCTGGCAGGTGACCTCGTCCATGCGGGAGAAGGTCACCTCTATGATGTCCTTCGAATACACGGACTTGTCCGAATTGGTCTGAACAACGCGAGCGGAAAAGTTAAAGTGCTCGTTGTTATTCACGTAGTCCAGGAAGCTGTTGGTACCGGCCCCCTCGTCTTCAAAGCCGAAGTAATAGGACTTGGTGCCGAAATACGCCTTCCCATTATACCCCATGTTCTGCTTAAGAATTTTTAAAATTTGATAATAATTCTCCTTTCTATATAATATTTCGTTTCCTATGATAAAATCAAATGGGTTTAATTGTTTCTTCCTGATTTTCTTATTCAGCTTTTTCCAGGGTTTGTTGATGATGGTGCATTTGAAGATTTGGCTGTGTATTTTCATGAAGTTTTTTTTGTCCTTGAGTTTTTTTCTCTTCATTTTTATGTTCAGGTTTTTCCTTATGTTGGGCAGCAGCACGTCGTTAATCACTTCTTTGTTCAGTTCCTGGAAGACGACGTTTCCTTCGTCCAGGAGGACCTTTATGCCGACCAGCCCGTGTCCACAGCCTTAGATGGGGAGAAGCGAGTGAAAAGGCGCCAACAGGGTAGAAAAGCGTTAACAGGGTGGGAGCGGTCTACCGTGGCACCAGTGGGAACCGCGGCCAAACAGCATGTCTCGCAGGTGGCGACGTGCGCCTCAGCGCGAGCACTCAGCCGCGGCGTTTGCCACGTATGCCACATGTGCCGCTTAAGCCGCGTACGTCACGTATGCCGCGTACCCCGCTTACGGCGCGTATTCCTCTCCTACCTAGCTCCAGGACATTCTTACTCCTGAAGTCGATCCCCTCTTTGTGCAGAAATTTCAGCATTTCCCACGTGCATTCCCAGATGGTGTATCCCCCCTCGTACGTATTTTCCTCAACCACCTTTTTTTTTTTCTCCATATTAACACAACGGTTTTTCAAAATCAGGGAGCTGTGGATTTCGCCATTTTCTTTCGACTTTTCGAATTCTTCCTGTTCATTTAGGTAGTAAACCTCGTACATTGTGATGCGGACGGACGGACGGACGAGGGGGCATACATGCATGTGGGGAGAACATATATATAATATGCTCCTTTCAACCCTTTTTTTATAGGCTAAATTGTTATACAATGTTTAATTTTCGTTTAGGTTGTTTTTAAAAAAAATGGGGGAAAAGAAAAGGTAAAACGATTATACAAAAAAAATGAAGTAGCGTGGGAATAATACAGTATAGAGTAAATCCAACTTTGAAAAAAAGAAGAGAAAAGAAAAGGGGGATAAAGAAAAAGGGGATAAAGAAAAAGGGGATAGAAGAAAAAAGATATAGAAGAAGAAAAAAAAAAAAAGGGGGGGCGCGGCGAGGCGATAAAATTTGGTTTCAAAACGTGGTCGCCAACAAATCATACGCGGCGTTTTTTTTTTTTTTTTTTTGCGTACATGTACACAAAATATTTGCTTACGCTCGGAGTACGGTCCGCGCCCTCCGCCGTTCTGGCATACTTCAAATGTAAATTATTACAGTTTTGTATGCAAAAGAGGACTTCCCTTTCTTCTTTCTTCTTCCTTCTTTCTCCTTTCTGCTCCCTCCTTACAACATCATATTTGAAATGTTCAAGTGGCTCTGTTCTCCGTACGTTTTCCTTCCGTTCCCCTGGTGAAAAAAAAATCAAAAAATTGATGAAGCTAAGAATACGCTCAAATTGACGGAAAAAGTACGGCAGGATGCGCGGCACTCCATTTTCGTCCGTGCACATGTACCCCTAAAAGAAGCACAATATCGTACGCGTAATGTGCGTTGGTTGGAAGCGAGCCCGTGTACCCTCGCAGTATTCCTCCCCCACCGCCGCAAAGGCAAAAAGGTGTAGAACGTAAAAGTGCGTATCCCTTAAATTAAACAAAGGGGAATAATGCTCCTCCGCAATTCACGCACACAGTTCAGCATATACATGAAATTTAATTTTATGTTAAAAAAAAAAAAAAAAATGGCCTCTCCATGTTGCAAAAAGTGTTGCCTACCTTCAAATTGTCAATTATGAGCCACTGATTGTCATCACTATCGGAGCTGTAATTTGGCGCGATTTTAAACAAATTGGGTTTACTCCTGTTGGGTTCCTTTTTGCATTTTTCCGTTTTTATATTTTCTTCCCTAAAGCGAACAAACTTTTTGGAAGAATTTTTTTTCTCAAACGTATCAAACAGATCATCCGAAGGGGGAGGTGCATAATTTTTCCTATCATATTTACTTAATTTCAAATGGAGATCTTCCTTTTCGTTCAAACATGACATCGACGCATTTACGCTGTTTAACGAATCTAAGGAGAGGTTAAAGTAGTAGAGTAAACTGCTACACGTGGTTAAGAAGGAGAGGAGCAGAATTATAAAAACATTCTTCGACATGTGCAAAATGAGATTCCACATGAAGTATCTTTTGCTAATCAAATTGGACAAGTTGAAACAAAAAATGTAAATATTGAGGAGGGTGGACTCCAAATTTAAAGGCGCCTTTTCTATACACAGGAGCAGTATGGGGAGGGCCAAAATTTTGATGGAGATGTTCTGAACGATTATGTTAAGTAGGAAGAGGAAGGGGCTCACGTACGTGCTCTTGTTGTAGTACAAAAATAGGAAGCTAGCTATCTTCAGCATTACGTTGCACAATATCGTTATCATCGCGTAGCTTCTGTAGCTTCTTCTGTTTGTGTACAGTTGGAAGATGGAGATTCCTATCAGCTTGGAGGATCTACAAAAGGGGGGGAAGCGACAAATGGGGGAAGCGGTGACTACGATGATGGGGAAGCCAACGTTCCGCGTGCGAAACGCAGCCTAGTAATGACAGCCACACATGCCAATTTGCATACGCTCATCCCCTTACTGGGACACCAGGGGGATGTAGTTAATCAGGGAATGCGGCCATCTGTAATTCTGCACACCGTACTGCAACATCGAAAACTTCGTGTCAATGGACGAATTGAACAGAATTAAAAGGAAAAGTATTTTGAAGAGATTTTCCTTAAAGAGCAGCTTCTTCAGAAGAGCAAGTTGCGAAAGTAAGTCCACTGTGTTTTTCACATGCACCCCTCCATTTTCACTCTTCTGTATTATGTTGCGTTGCATCTTAAAGCTCGAATTTAGCAAAAGAGTTTCTTCGCTACAGAGACACGAAATGACGAAGATGGCGAAGCTTTTCAAAATTAATAGGTAAATGCTGACTTTTAAAATGTACATGTAGTACAGGATAAGGGAGCAAAAAATCTTTATACACATCACGTAGGATATGTAGAATATTTTCTCAACGTGTATCTGCCTTCTGCATCGCTCGACTACGATTCCTTCAAAAACACAAGACGATAGGAGCATTTGACTCGAAACCAAAAAGACCACAGACAGGTAGGAAAAGCAGTTCATCTTGTTATTAAAAAAATATATAAAGAGCAGCAAAAACGTGGTGCTAAATTCGCTTAAAACGATATAATACTTCCTGTTTAGCGGCAAATGCACAAAATTGTCTATGTAGGAGTATTTCCCCAGACCTGCTTTTCTTAAAAAAAGGGACCCCGAAGAAACTCCATCCTTCATATATTTGTTGCTAAAAAATATCTTAAAAAAAATATATTTCCCATTACACACTGTACTAGTACAGTAATAAAAACAATTCTGCAGAAAATTTCCAAATTCGTGCAACTTTCGCGTCAAAAAGGAGACTACATTATTTATGTTAAAGTACACATTATCCGTTAAAAATGCAAAAAAAGGTTTTAAAAAGTACAGCAGTATTAAAATGTTGTAAATGTTTTTCCTCACGTCTTCACTTATTTGTGCTTTATATCGGGTACTCAGTATATAATCATTATAACGTAAAAATAGAATGTATAAAAATTCACTCATAAAAAAAAGGGGCGATATGTTTCTCATCAGCTTAGTTATCTTTGAGCTGTCACTTTCCCGCTTAAAAACGTGTTTGTGGTTATCTCCAGCCTTCCTCATTTTTTCTGTTCATTTTGGGAAGGTACATTTGATTTATCTGCACGTTTGAATGGTGTATGTTAATCTGCGTGTCCTTTCGCCTGCCTCTTCTGATGCTCTGATTTGCTATGCTTTCTAGGCTTGGCCTCTGAGATGTCCCCCTTTTTGCTGGAAAACGCTGTTCATTCGGTATGCCTACGCATAAGTACCGTACGCCTACAGGTGTAGCGTGCGTATACCCCACACGAGCCGTTCGTCAAGGGAGGCGCAAGCCCGGCTTCATAATCTGTTCAAACGTGAATGCATAGTAGGCACGGCATGCGCCAAGCAAAAGGGGCCTTGCCGTTTGTCGTTTTTTTGTTTTTTTTGTTTTTTTTGTTTTTTTTTCTTTTCGTTTTCCCCAAAGAGTCACCTCAGATGTACGCGGGGGGAAACGCCTTGGCGGACGAAAAGCGCCGTATACGCAATGCAAAAATGGGTTTTCTTAATTTCTGCAGTTTGAACGAAGTGGTAAAAAGTGGGTATACTGAAAAGTTAAGAATAAAATTTTTCCCCCGTTCGGATTATTTTTAAGTTAACATCGCTTGCTTTTTTTTTTTTTTTTTTATAATATATACGGAAGCGCATCAGGAAAAAGAGCATGCCTTCCCCTTTTCTTCTTTCAGCTCCGCTGCGCTTCTCTCGGGCATGGCTTAACGGAGTGACGCAAAGCACACCCCTGGCTTATGTTAGAAAGGAGGGGGAACAAGAGCTGCTATGCTTACGGAGGAAACAGAAGAATCGATTTTTTCTCACATTTTTGGAAGCGCGAAAAGATGTTTATTTTTTTACTTTCCATTCTGCACGGGGAAAAACATTTAAATGTATGCATGCTTGCAGGTACATATGCATATAATACGTGCATTTGCCAGTCGCTCGTGTGGCCCAGTCCCTTTTGCATTACCCATGTAAGAAGCTATTGGCAGAACTTTGAAACGCAAACTTGTTCTTAAACAGTAAGGGGGCTAAATTAACAGATTTTTTATTCATAAATGATATTATGAGAAAAGGGGGAAGGAGTAGAGCTATTAAAAGGAATGCCAAATTACACAAAGGGGAAAAATATACGTAGCACAAACTTGTGCAGGGAACGAATTGAAGGGAAAACACACACCCAACTAGTTTCATAGTTTTTTCTTTTTTTTTAACCCTTTCGTGGTAAATAAAAATGACCTCTTAATGCTTAAAGGGGCAAAGTTGAAAAGAAGAAGAAAAAAAAAAAACTTTTCAACTTGGTGGGATAAAAAAATGGTAGGCCACTTTTACACATAAGGGGCAAACACCTGAACTGCGTTCCCACAAAAGTTGACACGACCATAGTACACACACGTCGCAGATTTTTTTTATCTTAACGTCTTTTCCTTTTTCATAGAAGTAAGACTCATGTGGAATGTGGTATCATTCCTAGCTAAAGCGAGAGGGCACTCTCCTCTAAAAGTGTACGTCGAATGTGAGCTTCACTCGCGCAGGATAAGTTTGCAAAATGGGTAAATTTTAGGCATAGCATCGCGTTTATACTACATGTGTATGATGAATAAACGGGATTTCTCTCCACGTGAGTGCTATCCATGTATTTTTCTAACAGCATATCATGACAAGGTCTTTAAAACGTGAGGTAACACCATCCCACAAGGGGTAAAAAAAAAAAATTCCGAATGAAAACACCCCTTTGCATTGTTCTGTTCTTTTGTGAACATTTCCATTTAACAGGAAGTGGCTCTTTTCTTTTAATTTCTTTTCCAATTGTTTTAAGCAAATGCCCTATGTGACACGTACATTTCGTCATTCTTTTTGGTCATGTTCCCTATTTTTTTTTTTTTTTTTACGCTCTGCGCGGGGAAAAAACACACCGTTGCATTCAACAAAGATGTTGTGTACGGTCCATAGTTCTAAACATGCACTGAGAATTTACTACTGATGTGAAATTTTAAACATGAGCGTAGTGCATAACGATTTGGTGAGGACGCCAAAGCAGACTCCTTGCTGTTAACATGTGTACAGTTAACAGGTGCGCAGCGCGTGGTTCATATGCAGGCGCATCTATACATGTGCACCAACAAATCATCAAAAATGTGCAAGCACCTTTCCGTAAATGTAGACCCCGTATGCACATGACCACAGTTGTGCAAACTACGGATACTACTACTCCCTTTAACCATTGCATATGTGCACAAGCGCAACATATTCAAAAGGGGAGACACCCAAAGGGGGTACTTTTTCTCATTACTTTTATGAACCTATAGTGATAATTACCAACAAAGGGGTCTTCCTTTGGAATTTTTTTTTCTTTGCCTTCTGAGGCATGCTTGTCGCCGCTCTGCCTTATGATTTATTTGCACTCATCTTTTAGAAACGTGTTGAACGATTTGCCCATCTGCAAGATCGTCTATCCGAATGAATATTTTCCCATACAGGGAGGCGTGTTTTCCTTTTAAGGCATTTTTTACATCCATACCGCCATACGCAATGCTCAAATGTGTTCATTTTTCGCCTTATTTGCGAAAGCAACGCCTATAGAATTTTATTGCCGCAAGAAAGAACAATCATTTTGCCTCACAGGTGCATCATTGGAATGAATTAAATGGACAGAATCGCAATTAGTGAGTAAAAAAAAAAATGCATAAAAGAGTAAGGGAGCAGAAGCTTCCACTGTTTATGCCTTATTGTAGCCTTTTTCGCAAAATGCTTTATGCTTTTAAACCATCTTTAATCAAGCTCAAAAGAGCCACCATGGGGGAAATGGAAAGCAGCGCATCAGGCTCCCATACATTTATTATTGCTCTATTTTTACTCCCATTAACAGATGTCTGTTCTACATGGCATATTTACGCGTAACCTTGGAAGTAAGCACAAAAAGGACGCAAAAAAAAAAAAAAAAAAAAACTTTTAAGATATATTCGAATATTCACATATTTTATGCGAAAAGGGGGAGTTTTATTTGTTCTATTTAGCATTTACATGCGCATATCTCTACATATGCAATACAAGCTTATTGGGACATATTAGCGATTTTATGTTAACCAGCAGACAACATTTGTTATGACAAATTGGGAAAAAAAGAATGGACGTTTTTTTTTTTTCTTCCTTTTTCTTCCTTTTTTTTCCTTTTTCTTCTTTCCATTTTTGCCTTTTCTCGCGTTTTTCTGGCAGAACGCAACATTTACTGTCATTTTACTGATGCATGACAGACGCTGCAAAATGACGACCATAAAAATAATGCATTTAACTTAAGAGCCAACTATTTTTATGATCCTTGTTTGCGGACGTTAAAATTATATCGCGAGAAAAAAATTGGGCGAACCCCAACACATCACGGGGAAAACTTAACTGTCATAGGATCATATTATTTTTTTATGATACCTGACATGCTCGAACGGGTGCTTAAATTAATAATAAATTCTCATATAAATGTACATATTTCTTTTTTTTATGAACATTTTTCTGTTTTAAAAGAACAAAACTTGAACAAATATTATATGTAGACGTGATTTTTTTTTTTTTTTTTGGGGGGCCCTCAAATTATTTTGCATGCTATGATCCCAATTTTTTTTTTTTTAAATTTATACATGCCACAACCAAGCTCAAGCAGGGGTACAGTTATAAAAATGACAGATGAATTTAAAAATTTTTAACAAGTCATATTTTATATATATTTGTTATAAAAAAAAAAAAATTCTTTTGGAAGAAAAGCAAAAATTGTTACATAAAACATTATTTTTCTTTTTACAACATTTTTTGTGGTTTAATGGTTTTTTCTCCAAAAGCATGTCACCAAGATGCGTTTAAAATAGCAGTTGTTTGTTTGTTCGATTGCTCGATTGTTTGTTTGCCTTCTTTTTTATAGCATTTTTCTTTTTAATACAAATATTTCTCACAATTTCCATGTAGGCCATTTTGTAATTTGATTGTAAAGTTTTTTAACGTATTTTTTTCTGTCACGTACATTTGTTATATTTTTTTTTTGTACCCACGCCTCACTTTTTTTTAAGGTTTATTTTGTATGGTGTACATGATGGTGAAGGGTGCTTCTGAAGCTGCATATTAAGTAAAAAGTTATGATATGAGCACAACCCTTTCAAAAAATTAAAAAATATGCATACGTACATATATCCATTCAAACGCATATGCATATATAAACCTGTGATGCCTGTACCAACGCATATGCTATGTATGTATAACCACGTATGAAGGCAATATAAGCCGTGTATGTCTTCACTGTGTATTCATCTGTGCACAATTTGTATTACAACCATTTTGGGTGCTGAAAGAAATGTGGTTCTCCACATGTTAAAATAATTTTAAGATTGTCATTTTAATTTTATTTAAAGATATATTTTAAAATGTGATAATATGGCAGCCTACATCATATCACATCCACAAGCTTTTTTTTTTTTTTTTTTTTTATATTAACAGTTAAGTGGCACATATATTCGCCTGTGTCATTTTTATTTCATTTGTTCGATTAAACACTTCACCTTTTCTTCTTTACAAGATATGCGAATCTCAATGATATGCCTCCACACCACACCCAACATTTCCGTTCGCATGTTACACAATGTGTGAACTCTACATGCTATTTTACGTTTTCTTGCAGTGACAAGTATTAACAAACTCTGCATTATACTATTTAAAATGTGTATGGAACAAGTTTTACGCATGTAAAAACTCCATTTTTTATGTTTTAATGTAGAAAACAAAGTCGAAAAGCAATTATATAAAATTACTTCATATTGACCAAACTGTCAGTCTACTTTTCATTTATACGTAGTTTTTAGTGATAAGATAATGTGATATGAGTACACATATATATATGTACTGTACATGCACATAGTTTTGTGATTTTTTTTTTTTATTTATGATATATTTTATTTTTAGCCCTTCACGTTTTAATACTTTTCGTCAAAATGTGGTTAACAATAATTCTAGCCCTTCTCATCTTCATTGAATGTGTTGCAGTTGTGTATGTCCCGTCCTATGTAGAGAGCAGATTGTCCAAAATAAAAAGAAATAAATTTTTAAACATGGAAAATTTTGAAAATATTGCAAGTGGTAAGTATAGAAGTATGAAAATTGTTAACATTATTATTTCAAACCTTTACGAAAGTAAACAATAAATTTTTTTTTTTTTTCCTACCCCTTTTTTTACGATTTATTCTTAGGTGCAATATTGGCCTTAGCTTTCATGCATATGCTACCAGAAGTTATTACTCTATTAAACAAAAAAAATATTAATCTTTATTACACCTTCACTCTAATACTTGTATCAGTAACATTTTTAAATATAACAGATATACTGTATGATCACCATTTAGAACACAGCTTTGATATTAATGACACACTAGAATCTGAAAATCAAAACAATTCTATTACAAGTTTAAGTGAAAGAAAGAACGACGCAAACTGTGTGTCCAATGATATAAATGAAATAGTAGACTTGGAGATCAGAGCATTAGATGATAAAAAAGATAAAAGCAACAAATGCAAAAATAACTTTCTTTTTGATGTATTTAAATCGAACACCTTTATTATTGTTTTAAGTCTCTTTATCCATTCTTTCATAGAAGGTAATTCTTAAACACGATTATTCATTTTCATTCTATATTGAGATTTTAATAGTGAATATGAATACGCATCGCCTACGAAAGGACAAAAAAGACTTTGTGCAAACAGTGTTGCAATACATCTGCACATTTTTGCGACAACATAGATAATATACACACCTTTCATAATTTTTATCTAATTTTTTGTTTATACCTATCATATATAAGAAAATTCTGTACACATATTTTCTATATACATTTCTTCTTTCTCCTTAAAAGGTTTACTTATGGGGAGCTTAAAAGACCAAAAGGCCATTGCAATTGTGGGCCTTTCCATGTTAGCGCATAAATGGGCAGAATGCTTGATCGTGTACAAGAATGTCGTCAACAAAATAGAGGTAAACTAGGACAATGACAACTTTTTTTTTTTATTCCATTTCATATTTTATTTTTACTTCCCTTTAATGTGTGTACATATATATGCACGAACACATTAAGGTGTAAAGTCCTACAGGCGTTAATTTTGCATAATTTCTTTTTTCTCAGAACACCTTTTTGGCGAACATATATGCGTGGTCCTTTATACTGTCTTTACCATTAGGAGTTTTTATTGCAATGTTTTCTTTCCCATCAAGTAAGAGCAGAAAAGACACACTTTTTTAGGATTACATTATATCGTATCATATTATACCACATCTAAAACATTTTTTTTTGTTTTTAATTTGCAGACGAGTTTGTGGAAATAATCTTTAGCTCAATTGCTTGTGGCTTTTTCTTATACCTCTCCTTCAACGTAATTTACCTTATTACCTTATGACATTTAAAATTTTAAAAAGAGAAAAAAAAAAAAAAAAAGAATGATAAACACATTTACAATGTATGTCTATTTTTTACAGATGACGAAGGAAATCAAGATAACTAGAAGTAACAAATATCTCATATCTTTTAGTTATTTCCTTGGAGTTAGTGGCATGTCAGCTTTGATGATAATATTTAACTCTTTTGAAAATGCAAATGTTGTTTAAAAGGGTGTAAATTATTTTCGTGTAGTAAAATTACTACTTATTTGGTGCCAAGTTAAGAGTTGGATTCTGAAGATATTGAAGCTCCTATCACTGTAGAGTCACACAAAACATGTTGCACAACTATGTTGTTTAACTAAAATGTATTAATTTATATTTGATTCCTATATTCTCATTTAAGTATCTATAAAGTTATGAATATATTCCTATCATTTTTTTTTTTGTCTCCGTATGAATTTTAATACACATATTTTCCCATTCATTCATTTGAGTTTACAGCAATAAAACACATTTTAAATAAACATGCACAACAAAAAAGAAAATATAAATATTTGAACTATATATAATTTTTTTTTTTGGACGCATGTTTATTTACACATTTAAAATGTTTTTATGTTTTTTTTTTTGATTGTTTTATTAACAAAACACATATTCTTATATATTATGACAATGTGAATAATATATAGTGTTACCTGCGTTATTATAGACTAAAAAATAAAAAATTTGTTAACATTTAGACAATATTTTAATATAAATAAAAAATATATTAATCAACTATGGCATTAAGCACTTAATGTACTCTTTTATGAGTTTTTTTATTCTTCGGTTGTTCTATAACTGCAGAATGAGAATATGACAAAAAAGTAACATTTTCATGCTGCTTCATGCCTCATGTTTATAAATAATTATCATGAAATTTTACACTGGGAAAGGGAAGCGTGAATGTGCAGGAATTTAACCTATTTTCCGCAGGTAATTTTAGGACTTTTTTTTTTTTTTATGCATAGGGGGGTGTTTATTTAATTAATATAAGGTAGTGATGTGTCTATAATAAAATTCTAAGCGTTCCTTGATCTTATATTTCTCGTATACACAAATTCGAAATTATCTTACTCATCTATTTTAATTTTTTAACATACTGAATTTTGTTCTAAGGTGTAATAAAAGTTAAAAAAAGTTATACTCAGCATGGTAACAATGGAACGCTTTTTCTATTCGTTTCACATATTTTTGGAATAATGTTAGACGCATTTAAAATATTATCATAATGTCCTCATTAATGTACTTAGGGATGGAATTTTATCCTCACGCATTGATATATAAGATTATCAAACATCAATAACTTTTACGTTTTCAGAAACTCAAATAAATAAGATTTCATATGATTTATGATTTCCCCATTGTGCCAATGTTGCCCTTAATGGTATCTGAATATGTATATATGTTCAGCC